>NW_027228426.1:186519-191573 GCF_037783145.1 Equus przewalskii
TGCTGCCCGGGCGGAGCTCCGGCGCTTCTCCACCGGATCGCCGGACCCGCCTTTGAAAGTTCCCCCGCCCCGGTCCTCTCCGAGATCTCCGGCAATCCCTAGTCCCACGGGGCGGGCAACGGCAGCTGGGGGTCGCCCCGCCCTCTGGGCTTCTGTCCGGGCTTGTGCCGGGAGCCCTGAGTGCTCAGCGTGGCCCCTCTGCTACCGGCAGACAGGGAGTTTTGTCTGCTGCCTGGGGGAGCTCCGGCACTTCCCCTCCGGGTCGCCGATCCGGCCTTTGAAAATTCCCCCGCCCCGGTCCTCTCCGAGATCTCCGGCAATCCCTAGTCCCACGGGGCGGGCAACGGCAGCTGGGGGTCGCCCCGCCCTCTGGGCTTCTGTCCGGGCCTCTGCCGGGAGCTCTGAATGCTCAGCGTGGCCCCTCTGCTACCGGCAGACAGAGAGTTTTGTCTGCTGCCCGGGCGGAGCTCCGGCGCTTCTCCACCGGATCGCCGGACCCGCCTTTGAAAGTTCCCCCGCCCCGGTCCTCTCCGAGATCTCCGGCAATCCCTAGTCCCACGGGGCGGGCAACGGCAGCTGGGGGTCGCCCCGCCCTCTGGGCTTCTGTCCGGGCTTGTGCCGGGAGCCCTGAGTGCTCAGCGTGGCCCCTCTGCTACCGGCAGACAGAGAGTTTTGTCTGCTGCCTGGGGGAGCTCCGGCACTTCCCCTCCGGGTCGCCGATCCGGCCTTTGAAAATTCCCCCGCCCCGGTCCTCTCCGAGATCTCCGGCAATCCCTAGTCCCACGGGGCGGGCAACGGCAGCTGGGGGTCGCCCCGCCCTCTGGGCTTCTGTCCGGGCCTCTGCCGGGAGCTCTGAATGCTCAGCGTGGCCCCTCTGCTACCGGCAGACAGAGAGTTTTGTCTGCTGCCTGGCGGAGCTCTGGCGCTTCCCCACCGGGTCGCCGGACCCGCCTTTGAAAGATCCCCCGCCCCGGTCCTCTCCGAGATCTCCGGCAATCCCTAGTCCCACGGGGCGGGCAACGGCAGCTGGGAGACCTCCGTGCCCACCGTGTCTCTCTCTGGGACCCTCCGGGCGCCCCGAGCACCAGGCCGGGTCTCCCCGCCAATGGCGGGGAGAGACTCTCCCCGCGGGCTCAGGTGTGCAACTCCAAAGTTTCCCTCTGCGTTTAGGAGTAATTGCGGGGGGTTTAAGTAGGGTTCTGGTCACCTGTTTCCACCGTCGCTCCTCTGTTGTGTTCTCGCTCCTGCCCTAGATGTGTGTGGATCCTCTGGGGGCGTCCGTTGGAAGAAAGCCGCTTGCGGGTACTAGGCTGCCCGTCGGGGTCGGAGAGTTTTCACCTATTTCCACATCCTCCCGGAGGAAAGTCCGTCCACCTTCCGATGTATAGTCGCGTGGGTGTCTCAGACGTCCTGAGATGCTGTCTGGATATCCTTTGTCAAGCGATAAGTGTCCAAATAATTGTAGACTCGAAGGGCGAGAGACAAAGAGGACTACTCACGGCGCCATCTTGGAAGAATTCCTTCAAATTAAAAATCTCCTTGCAAACATTATTTTTAATAGAATGTCTACACAGACAATATGTCATCTGTGCACAGGCATTGTTTTATTTCTTCCTTTCCAACCTGCATGCTTGTTATTTCCCTTTCCTACCTCACTGTGCTGGCTGGAACTTCCAGTACTATGTTGAAAGTAATAGTGAGAGGGATATCCTTTCTGTATTCTTGATCTTTGGAGGAAAGCTTTCAGTATTTCACCTTTAAGTATGATGTCAGCTGTAAGTTTGTTTTTTAGTCAAGTTGAAGAAGTTCTCCTCTATTCCTAGTTTCCTGAAAGATTTTATCATGAACATATGGTGAATTTTTTCAAATGCTTTGTCTCTGTGTGTGTGTGTGTTTGCATCGGTTGATGTGATTTTTCTTCTTTAGCCTGTTAATATGGTGAACTGAATTGATTTATTTCCAAGTATTGAACAAGCCTTGCATCTCTAGAGTAAATCCAACTTGGTTATTGCTTGTAATTTCTTTTTTGTGGTTTTTGCTGAGGAAGATTAGTCCTGAGCTAACATCTGTTGCCAATCTTCCTCTTTTTTTTGCTTGAGGAAGATTGTCCCTGAGCTAACAGCTGTGCCAGTCTTCCTCCACGTTATATGTGGGTAACCACCTCAGCATGGCTGATGAGTGGTGTAGGTCCGCACCAGGATCTGAACCTGCAAACCCAGACCACCAAAGCGGAGTGCAACTAACTTAAGCACTATGCCATGGGGCCGGCCCCTGCCTGTAGTTCTTTTTACATGTCACAGAATTCTATTTGTTAATATTTTGTGAAGAATATTTACATCTATATTCATGAGAGATATTGGTCTGTAGTTTTCATTTTTTGTACTTTGGTGCTCTGGTTTCAGTATCAGAGTAATTCTAACTTCATAAAGGGAAGTCTTTTTTCCATTTTCTTGAAGACACTGTGTAGAATTTGCGTCAATTCTCTTTTAAATGTATGGTAGAATTCTCCAATGAAACCATCTCAGCCTGGAGATTTTATTAGGAATTTTTAAATTATGAATTCGATTCCCTTAATTGGTATAGGGTTATTCAAAATATATTTTCCATATCCTGTATTTGTCCTTTTCAAGAAATGAGTCCATTTCATCTGAGTTGTCAAATTTATGTGCGTAGAGTTGTTTGTAGTATTTCCTTAATACCATTTGGATACCTGCAAAGGCTGTATTGATATACTCTGTCTTATTCCTGATATTGGTAATTTGTGTCTTTTCTCTTTTTTTCTTGTCAGTCTTGCAAGAGATTTGCCAATTTTACTGATCTTCTCAAAGAATTAGATTTTTAATCCTTTGATTTTTCTCTATTATTCTTTTCAGTTCTATTTCTTTTTGCTCTTATCTTTATTTCCTTTCTTCTGCTTCCTTTACATTCATTTTGCTCTTATTTTTCTATATCTTGAGGTGAGACTTTTCCTCATCTCTAGTGTCAAAATTCAGTGCTATTAATTTCTGTCTTGATATTGATTTAGCTATCCCACAAATTTTGATATGTCGTTTTCCATTTTTATTTAACTAAATGTATTTTTTTAATTTCTCTGGAAATTTCTTTGATTCATGGAGTATTTGGAATTGTGTTAATCAGATTCCAAGTGTTCTGAAATTTTCCTGTTATAAGTTTCTAGAGTCCACTGAGATTGGAGAACACAATCTATGATTTTAATTCTTTTGTATTGAAGTTTGTTTTGTGGCCCAGGATATTATCTATCTTGTTATATGTCTATGGGTGCTTGAAAAGAATGTGTTTTCTGCTGTTGTTGGGTAGGGAGTTCTATAAATAAAGGTTAGACCCTTTTGGTTAATAGTGGTATTGCTTTCTATATACTTGCTGATTTTCTGTCTAGTTGTTATATAAACTGTTGAGATGGGATGTTGAAGTCTCTGCTTTTAACTGTGGATTTGTCTATTTCTCCATTCAATTCTATCAGTTTTTGCTTCACATATTTTGTAGCTCTACTCTTTTGGTACATATACGTTTATTATGGCTTTGTCCTCTTGGTGGGTTGACCCTTTCTTCATTGTATAATGTCCCTCTCTGTCTCTGGTAATTTCTTTGCTCTGAAGTCTGCTTTACCTGGGATTGATATAACAACTCCTACTTTCCTTTGATTATGTTTGCATGATGTATCTTTTTTCATACTTTTACATTCAACTTGCCTATATCATAATATTTGAAGTTAGGTTTTTATACACAGCTTATAGTTGGCTCATGCTTTTTAATTTACTCTGCCAATCTGTCTTTTAATTAGTATATTTAGACAATTTACATTTAATATAATTATTATTATATTTGAGTTTAAGTTTCCATTTTAGTTTTTCTTCTCTGTTCTCTCTGGTTTTTGTTTCTCTGTTTTCTTTTTCTTGACTTTCTATGGGTTACTTAAACATTTTTTAGAATTCCTTTTTGATTTATCTATAGTGATTTTGAGTGTCTCTTTCCATAGCTCTTTTGGTGATTACTCTAGGTATTACATTGTATATACATAATTTATTACAGACTACTGGTGTCAGCATTTACTGGTTCAAGTAAAGTATAGAGATCTTACCTCCCTGAGTCCCTTTACTCTCTACTATATATAAAATAATTGTAGTAAATATTTCCTCTACATACATTTAGAACTACATCAGATAATGTTATAATTTTTTCTTCAACCATCAACCACATTTGAAAAGCACAAGAGGAGAAGGAAAATGTATTATATTTGCTCATATTTTTGCCATTTCTATTGGTTTCTCTTCTTTCTTGACATGTAGAGAAATTTCCGTGTAGAGTTTTCTGAGTTGAGAACTCTCTGTGTAAAGAACTTTCTTTAGCCATTCTTTTAGTATAGACCTGCTGGCATTTTCTTAGTTTTTATTCATTTGAGAATCTTGATTTCTCTTCACTCCTGAAGCGTACTTTCAGTATGTCAAGAGTTCTTGTTTTACAGGTTTTTTCCTTCAGGACTTGAAGAATATTGTGCCACTGTCTTCTGGCTTCCCGCCATCTTTGCTGATGAGAAATCGAATCATTTGGATTTGTTTCCCTGTAGATAAGGAGATGCTTCTCTCTTGCTGCTTTTAAGATTTTTGTTTGTTTACCTATTTGTTTGTTTTTAGCTTCCAGAAGTTTTACTATGATTTATCTTGGTCTGAATTTCCTTGGGGTTATCTTGTTTGGGATTCACTCAGCTTCTTGAATCTGTAAGTAACATATTTTTCTAAATTTAGGAAGTTTTCAGCCATTAGTTCTTAAAGTACTTTTTTGACCCTAATCTCTTTCTCCTCTCTTTCTGGGACTTTGATGACACTAATGTTAGATTTATTTTTTAAATAGTTCTGCAGTTTCCTGAGACTCTGTTCATTTTTTCCCCAGTTTTTTCTCTCTACTGTTTAGATCAGATAATTTCTTTTGTTCTATCTTCTAGTTCACTTACTAATTCTTTCCTCTGTTACCTCCATTTTTCTGTTGTGGCCCTCCACTGAGTGTTTAATTTTCAGTTATGGTATTTTTTGGTTGTT
>NW_027228427.1:0-99523 GCF_037783145.1 Equus przewalskii
AAGGCACATCGTGCACGCTTCTTTCCAAAGGGAGAGTTGGGCCGCAGAGCATCTTGCTTCCAGCTCTTTGGGAAGCTAAGAAACAACTCGCTCTGCACAGTGCTCTTACAGCCTACCGGGAACATCTCTTCCAAAGGCCTGTGAAACGCAGTTTCTTTGCAGGCCTGATCTGGCTGAAGTAGGACTTCTGCTCTGGTTGGGCCACATGGCCCTAGAGCTGAAAGGCAGAACGTGCAGGCTTCTTTCCAAAGGGCGAGTTGGGATCCAGAGCATCTTGCTTCCAGCTCTTTGGGAAGCTAAGAAACAACTCGCTCTGCACAGTGCTTTTACAGCCTACCGGGAACATGACTTACAAAGGCCTGTGAAACGCAGTTTCTTTGCAGGCCTGATCTGGCTGAAGTAGAACTTCTGCTCTGGGTGTGCCACATTGCCCTAGAGCTGAAAGGCACAATGTGCAGGCTTCTTTCCAAAGGGCGAGTTGGGCCTCAGAGCATCTTGCTTCCAGCTCTTTGGGAAGCGAAGAAACAACTCGCTCTGCACAGTGCTCTTACAGCCTACCGGGAACATCTCTTCCAAAGGCCTGTGAAACGCAGTTTCTTTGCAGGCCTGATCTGGCTGAAGTAGAACTTCTGCTCTGGGTATGCCACATGGCCCTAGAGCTGAAAGGCACAACGTGCAGGCTTCTTTCCAAAGGGCGTTTTGGGCCCCAAAGCCTCTTGCTTCCAGCTCTTTGGGAAGCTAAGAAACAACTCGCTCTGCAGACCTGTCTTACAGCCAACCCGGAGCATCTCTTGGAACGGCCAGAGAAATGCAGTTTCTTTGCAGGCCTTATCTCGCTGAGGTAGAACTGCTGCTATGCCGTGTCCCACATCGGCCTAGAGTTGCAAGGCTCAAAGTCCTGCCTTGACTCCTCAAGGGCAGACAGGCCCCTCAGCGTGGGGATTCCACCTCTTTGGGCAGCTAAGAAACAAGTTGCTCTGCACTGGTGTTTTACAGCCTACAGGGAACGAGTCTTACAAAGGCCTGTGAAACGCAGTTTCTTCCCAGCCCTGATGTGGCTGAAGTAGAACTTCTGCTCTGCCGGGTCCTACATGGCGCTAGAGCTGCAAGGCACAAAGTCCTGCCTTGTTTCCACAAGGGTAGACAAGTCCCTCAGGTCCAGCATCCAGCTCTTTCGGCAGCTAAGAAACAACTCGCTCTGCACAGTGCTCTTACAGCCTACCGGGAACATCTCTTCCAAAGGCCTGTGAAATGCAGTTTCTTTGCAGGCCTGATCTGGCTGAAGTAGAACTTCTGCTCTGGTTGGGCCACATGGCCCTAGAGCTGAAAGGCAGAACGTGCAGGCTTCTTTCCAAAGGGCGAGTTGGGATCCAGAGCATCTTGCTTCCAGCTCTTTGGGAAGCTAAGAAACAACTCGCTCTGCACAGTGCTTTTACAGCCTACCGGGAACATGACTTACAAAGGCCTGTGAAACGCAGTTACTTTGCAGGCCTGATCTGGCTGAAGTAGAACTTCTGCTCTGGGTGTGCCACATTACCCTAGAGCTGAAAGGCACAACGTGCAGGCTTCTTTCCAAAGGGCGAGTTGGGCCTCAGAGCATCTTGCTTCCAGCTCTTTGGGAAGCGAAGAAACAACTCGCTCTGCACAGTGCTCTTACAGCCTACCGGGAACATCTCTTCCAAAGGCCTGTGAAACGCAGTTTCTTTGCAGGCCTGATCTGGCTGAAGTAGAACTTCTGCTCTGGGTGTGCCACATGGCCCTAGAGCTGAAAGGCACAACGTGCAGGCTTCTTTCCAAAGGGCGTTTTGGGCCCCAAAGCCTCTTGCTTCCAGCTCTTTGGGAAGCTAAGAAACAACTCGCTCTGCAGACCTCTCTTACAGCCAACCGGGAGCATCTCTTGGAACGGCCAGAGAAATGCAGTTTCTTTGCAGGCCTTATCTCGCTGAGGTAGAACTGCTGCTATGCGGTGTCCCACATCGGCCTAGAGTTGCAAGGCTCAAAGTCCTGCCTTGACTCCTCAAGGGCAGACAGGCCCCTCAGCGTGGGGATTCCACCTCTTTGGGCAGCTAAGAAACAAGTTGCTCTGCACTGGTGTTTTACAGCCTACAGGGAACGAGTCTTACAAAGGCCTGTGAAACGCAGTTTCTTCCCAGCCCTGATGTGGCTGAAGTAGAACTTCTGCTCTGCCGGGTCCTACATGGCGCTAGAGCTGCAAGGCACAAAGTCCTGCCTTGTTTCCACAAGGGTAGACAAGTCCCTCAGGTCCAGCATCCAGCTCTTTCGGCAGCTAAGAAACAACTCGCTCTGCACAGTGCTCTTACAGCCTACCGGGAACAACTCTTCCAAAGGCCTGTGAAATGCAGTTTCTTTGCAGGCCTGATCTGGCTGAAGTAGAACTTCTGCTCTGGTTGGGCCACATGGCCCTAGAGCTGAAAGGCAGAATGTGCAGGCTTCTTTCCAAAGGGCGAGTTGGGATCCAGAGCATCTTGCTTCCAGCTCTTTGGGAAGCTAAGAAACAACTCGCTCTGCACAGTGCTTTTACAGCCTACCGGGAACATGACTTACAAAGGCCTGTGAAACGCAGTTTCTTTGCAGGCCTGATCTGGCTGAAGTAGAACTTCTGCTCTGGGTGTGCCACATTGCCCTAGAGCTGAAAGGCACAACGTGCAGGCTTCTTTCCAAAGGGCGAGTTGGGCCTCAGAGCATCTTGCTTCCAGCTCTTTGGGAAGCGAAGAAACAACTCGCTCTGCACAGTGCTCTTACAGCCTACCGGGAACATCTCTTCCAAAGGCCTGTGAAACGCAGTTTCTTTGCAGGCCTGATCTGGCTGAAGTAGAACTTCTGCTCTGGGTGTGCCACATGGCCCTAGAGCTGAAAGGCACAACGTGCAGGCTACTTTCCAAAGGGCGAGTTGGGCCCCACAGCATCTTGCTTCCAGCTCTTTGGGAAGCTAAGAAACAACTCGCTCTGCACAGTGCTCTTACAGCCTACCGGGAGAATCTTTCCCAAAGGCCTGTCAAACGCAGTTTCTTGGCAGGCCTGATCTGGCTGAAGTAGGACTTCTGCTCTCGGTGTGCTACTTTGCCCTAGAGCGGAAAGTCACAACGTGCAGGCTTCTTTCCAAAGGGCGAGTTGGGCCCCTCAGCATCTTTCTTCCAGCTCTTTGGGAAGCTAAGAAACAACTCTCTCTGCACAGTGCTCTTACAGCCTACTGGGAGCATCTCTTCCAAAGGCCAGTGAAATGCAGTTTCTTTGCAGGCCTGATCTGGCTGAAGTGGGACTTCTGCTCTGGGTGTGCTACTTTGCCCTAGAGCTGCAAGGCACAACGTGCAGGCTTCTTTCCAAAGGGCGAGTTGGGCCCCACAGCATCTTGCTTCCAGCTCTTTGGGAAGCTAAGAAACAACTCGCTCTGCACAGTGCTCTTACAGCCTACCAGGAACATCTATTCCAAAGGCCTGTGAAACGCAGTTTCTTTGCAGGCCTGATCTGGCTGAAGTAGGACTTCTGCTCTGGGTGTGCTACTTTGCCCTAGAGCTGAAAAGGCACAACGTGCATTCTTCTTTCCAAAGGGCGAGTTGGGCCCGACAGCATCTTGCTTCCAGCTCTTTGGGAAGCTAAGAAACAACTCGCACTGCACAGTGCTCTTACAGCCTACCGGGAACATCTCTTACAAAGGCCTGTGAAACGCAGTTTCTTTGCAGGCCTGATCTGACTGAAGTGGAACTTCTGATCTGGGTGTGCCACATGGCCCTAGAGCGGAAAGGCACAACGTGCACGCTTCTTTCCAAAGGGAGAGTTGGGCTGCAGAGCATCTTGCTTCCATCTCTTTGGGAAGCTAAGAAACAACTCGCTCTGCACAGTGCTTTTACAGCCTACCGGGAACATGACTTACAAAGGCCTGTGAAACGCAGTTTCTTTGCAGGCCTGATCTGGCTGAGGTAGAACTTCTGCTCTGGGTGTGCCACATTGCCCTAGAGCTGAAAGGCACAACGTGCAGGCTTCTTTCCAAAGGGCGTTTTGGGCCCCAAAGCCTCTTGCTTCCAGCTCTTTGGGAAGCTAAGAAACAACTCGCTCTGCAGACCTCTCTTACAGCCAACCGGGAGCATCTCTTGGAACGGCCAGAGAAATGCAGTTTCTTTGCAGGCCTTATCTCGCTGAGGTAGAACTGCTGCTATGCCGTGTCCCACATCGGCCTAGAGTTGCAAGGCTCAAAGTCCTGCCTTGACTCCTCAAGGGCAGACAGGCCCCTCAGCGTGGGGATTCCACCTCTTTGGGCAGCTAAGAAACAAGTTGCTCTGCACTGGTGTTTTACAGCCTACAGGGAACGAGTCTTACAAAGGCCTGTGAAACGCAGTTTCTTCCCAGCCCTGATGTGGCTGAAGTAGAACTTCTGCTCTGCCGGGTCCTACATGGCGCTAGAGCTGCAAGGCACAAAGTCCTGCCTTGTTTCCACAAGGGTAGACAAGTCCCTCAGGTCCAGCATCCAGCTCTTTCGGCAGCTAAGAAACAACTCGCTCTGCACAGTGCTCTTACAGCCTACCGGGAACAACTCTTCCAAAGGCCTGTGAAATGCAGTTTCTTTGCAGGCCTGATCTGGCTGAAGTAGAACTTCTGCTCTGGTTGGGCCACATGGCCCTAGAGCTGAAAGGCAGAACGTGCAGGCTTCTTTCCAAAGGGCGAGTTGGGATCCAGAGCATCTTGCTTCCAGCTCTTTGGGAAGCTAAGAAACAACTCGCTCTGCACAGTGCTTTTACAGCCTACCGGGAACATGACTTACAAAGGCCTGTGAAACGCAGTTTCTTTGCAGGCCTGATCTGGCTGAAGTAGAACTTCTGCTCTGGGTGTGCCACATTGCCCTAGAGCTGAAAGGCACAACGTGCAGGCTTCTTTCCAAAGGGCGAGTTGGGCCCCACAGCATCTTGCTTCCAGCTCTTTGGGAAGCGAAGAAACAACTCGCTCTGCACAGTGCTCTTACAGCCTACCGGGAACATCTCTTCCAAAGGCCTGTGAAACGCAGTTTCTTTGCAGGCCTGATCTGGCTGAAGTAGAACTTCTGCTCTGGGTGTGCCACATGGCCCTAGAGCTGAAAGGCACAACGTGCAGGCTTCTTTCCAAAGGGCGTTTTGGGCCCCAAAGCCTCTTGCTTCCAGCTCTTTGGGAAGCTAAGAAACAACTCGCTCTGCAGACCTCTCTTACAGCCAACCGGGAGCATCTCTTGGAACGGCCAGAGAAATGCAGTTTCTTTGCAGGCCTTATCTCGCTGAGGTATAACTGCTGCTTGCGGTGTCCCACATCGGCCTAGAGTTGCAAGGCTCAAAGTCCTGCCTTGACTCCTCAAGGGCAGACAGGCCCCTCAGCGTGGGGATTCCACCTCTTTGGGCAGCTAAGAAACAAGTTGCTCTGCACTGGTGTTTTACAGCCTACAGGGAACGAGTCTTACAAAGGCCTGTGAAACGCAGTTTCTTCCCAGCCCTGATGTGGCTGAAGTAGAACTTCTGCTCTGCCGGGTCCTACATGGCGCTAGAGCTGCAAGGCACAAAGTCCTGCCTTGTTTCCACAAGGGTAGACAAGTCCCTCAGGTCCAGCATCCAGCTCTTTCGGCAGCTAAGAAACAACTCGCTCTGCACAGTGCTCTTACAGCCTACCGGGAACATCTCTTCCAAAGGCCTGTGAAACGCAGTATCTTTGCAAGCCTGATCTGGCTGAAGTAGTTCTACTGGTGTGGGTGTGCTACTTTGCCCTAGAGCGGAAAGGCACAACGTGCAGGCTTCTTTCCAAAGGGCGAGTTGGGCCCCTCAGCATCTTTCTTCCAGCTCTTTGGGAAGCTAAGAAACAACTCTCTCTGCACAGTGCTCTTACAGCCTACCGGGAGCATCTCTTCCAAAGGCCTGTGAAATGCAGTTTCTTTGCAGGCCTGATCTGGCTGAAGTGGGACTTCTGCTCTGGGTGTGCTACTTTGCCCTAGAGCTGAAAGGCACAACGTGCAGGCTTCTTTCCAAAGGGCGAGTTGGGCCCCACAGCATCTTGCTTCCAGCTCTTTGGGAAGCTAAGAAACAACTCGCTCTGCACAGTGCTCTTACAGCCTACCGGGAACATCTCTTACAAAGGCCTGTGAAACGCAGTTTCTTTGCAGGCCTGATCTGGCTGAAGTGGAACTTCTGATCTGGGTGTGCCACATGGCCCTAGAGCTGAAAGGCACAACGTGCACGCTTCTTTCCAAAGGGAGAGTTGGGCCGCAGAGCATCTTGCTTCCAGCTCTTTGGGAAGCAAAGAAACACCTTGCTCTGCACAGTGCTCTTACAGCCTATCAGGAACATCTCTTACAAAGGCCTGTGAAACGCAGTTTCTTTGCAGGCCTGATCTGGCTGAAGTAGAACTTCTGCTCTGGGTGTGCTACATTGCCCTAGAGCTGAAAGGCACAACGTGGTGTCTCCTTTCCAAAGGCTGAGTTGGGCCCCAAAGCATCTTGCTTCCAGCTCTTTGGGAAGCTAAGAAACAACTCGCTCTGCACAGTGCTCTTACAGCCTACCGGGAACATCTCTTCCAAAGGCCTGTGAAACGCAGTGTCTTTGCAGGCCTGATCTGGCTGAAGTAGGACTTCTGCTCTGGGTGTGCTACATTGCCCTAGAGCTGAAAGGCACAACGTGCAGTCTCCTTTCCAAAGGGCGATTTGGGCCCCAAAGCATCTTGCTTCCAGCTCTTTGGGAAGGTAAGAACCAACTCGCTCTGCAGACCTCTCTTACAGCCAACCGAGAACATCTCTTCCAAAGGCCTGAGAAATGCAGTTTCTTTGCAGGCCTTATCTCGCTGAGGTAGAACTGCTGCTATGCCCTGTCCTACATCGGCCTAGAGTTGCAAGGCTCAAAGTCCTGCCTTGACTCCTCAAGGGCAGACAGGACCCACAGAGTGGGGCTTCCACCTCTTTGGGCAGCTAAGAAACAACTTGCTCTGCACTGGTGTTTTACAGCCTACAGGGAACGAGTCTTACAAAGGCCTGTGAAACGCAGTTTCTTCCCAGCCCTGATGTGGCTGAAGTTGAACTTCTGCTCTGGGTGTCCTACATTGCCCTGGAGCTGAAAGGCACAACCCGCAGTCTTCTTTCCAAAGGGCGAGTTGGACCCCAAAGCATCTTGCTTTCAGCTCTTTGGGAAGCTAAGAAACAACTCGCTCTGACAGTGCTCTTACAGCCTAGGGAGAACATCTCTTACAAAGGCATGTGAACCGCAGTTTCTATGCAGGCCTGATCTGGCTGAAGTAGAACTTCTGCTCTGGGTGTGCTACACTGCCCTAGAGCTGAAAGGCACAACGTGGTGTCTCCTTTCCAAAGGGCGTGTTGGGCCCCACAGCATCTTGCTTCCAGCTCTCTGGGAAGCTAAGAAACAACTCGCTCTGCACAGTGCTCTTACAGCCTACCGGGAACATCTCTTCCAAAGGCCTGTGAAACGCAGTTTCTTTGCAGGCCTGATCTGGCTGAAGTAGGACTTCTGCTCTGGGTGTGCTACTTTGCCCTAGAGCTGAAAGGCACAACGTGCAGGCTTCTTTCCAAAGGGCGAGTTGGGCCCCACAGCATCTTGCTTCCAGCTCTTTGGGAAGCTAAGAAACAACTCGCTCTGCACAGTGCTCTTACAGCCTACCGGGAACATCTCTTCCAAAAGGCCCCTGAAACGCAGTTTCTTTGCAAGCCTGATGTGGCTGAAGTAGGACATCTGCCCTGGGTGTGCTACATTGCCCTAGAGCTGAAAGGCACAACGTGCAGGCTTCTTTCCAAAGGGCGAGTTGGGCCCCACAGCATCTTGCTTCCAGCTCTTTGGGAAGCTAAGAAACAACTCGCTCTGCACAGTGCTCTTACAGCCTACCGGGAACATCTCTTCCAAAGGCCTGTGAAACGCAGTTTCTTTGCAGGCCTGATCTGGCTGAAGTAGAACTTCTGCTCTGGGTGTGCTAGATTGCCCTGGAGCTGAAAGGCGCAACCCGCAGTCTTCTTTCCAAAGGGCGAGTTGGGCCCCAAACCATTTGCTTCCAGCTCTTTGGGAAGCGAAGAAACAACTCTCTCTGCATAGGGCTCTTACAGCCTACCGGGGACATGTCTTACAAAGGACTGTGAAACGCAGTTTCTTCCCAGCCCTGATCTGGCTGAAGTAGAACTTCTGCTCTGCCGTGTGCAACATGGCCCTAGAGATGCAAGGCACAAAGTCCTGCCTTGTTTCCCCAAAGGGGAGACTAGTACCTCAGCGTCCAGCTTCCAGCTCTTGGAGCAGATCAGAAACAGCTTGCTGTGCACAGGGCTCTTCCAGCCTACCTGGAACATGTCTTACAAAGGCCTGTGAAACGCAGTTTCTTTGCAGGCCTGATCTGGCTGAAGTAGGACTTCTGCTCTGGGTGTGCTACATTGCCCTAGAGCTGAAGGGCACAACGTGCAGGCTTCTTTCCAAAGGGCGAGTTGGGCCCCACAGCATCTTGCTTCCAGCTCTTTGGGAAGCTAAGAAACAATTCGCTCTGCAGAGCTCTCTTACAGCCAACCGGGAACATCTCTTGCAAAGGCCTGAGAAATGCAGTTTCTTTGCAGGCCTTATATCGCTGAGGTAGAACTGCTGCTATGCCGTGTCCTACATCGGCCTACAGTTGCAAGGCTCAAAGTCCTGTCTTGACTCCTCAAGGGCAGACAGGCCCCACAGCGTGGGGCTTCCTCCTCTTTGGGCAGCTAAGAAACAACTCGCTCTGCTCTGGTGTTTTACAGCCTACAGGGAACGAGTGTTACAAAGGATTGTGAAACGCAGTTTCTTCCCAGCCCTGATCTGGCTGAAGTAGAAATTCTGCTCTGCCGGGTCCTACATGGCGCTAGAGCTGCAAGGCGCAAAGTCCTGCCTTGATTCCACAAGGGTAGACAAGTCCCTCAGGTCCAGCATCCAGCTCTTTCGGCAGCTAAGAAACAACTCGCTCTGCATAGGGCTCTTACAGCCTACCGGGAACATGTCTTACAAAGGACTGTGAAACGCAGTTTCTTCCCAGCCCTGATCTGGCTGAAGTAGAACTTCTGCTATGCCGTGTGCAACATGGCCCTAGAGGTGCAAGGCACAAAGTCCTGCCTTGTTTCCCCAAAGGAGAGACTAGTACCTCAGCGTCAAGCTTCCAGCTCTTGGAGCAGCTAAGAAACAGCTTGCTGTGCACAGGGCTCTTCCAGCCTACCTGGAACATGTCTTACAAAGGCCTGTGAAACGCAGTTTCTTTGCAGGCCTGATCTGGCTGAAGTGGGACTTCTGCTCTGGGTGTGCTACTTTGCCCTAGAGCTGAAAGGCACAACGTGCAGGCTTCTTTCCAAAGGGCGAGTTGGGCCCCACAGGATCTTGCTTCCAGCTCTTTGGGAAGCGAAGAAACAACTCGCTCTGCACAGTGCTCTTACAGCCTACCGGGAACATCTCTTCCAAAGGCCTGTGAAACGCAGTTTCTTTGCAGGCCTGATCTGGCTGAAGTAGAACTTCTGCTCTGGGTATGCCACATGGCCCTAGAGCTGAAAGGCACAACGTGCAGGCTTCTTTCCAAAGGGCGTTTTGGGCCCCAAAGCCTCTTGCTTCCAGCTCTTTGGGAAGCTAAGAAACAACTCGCTCTGCAGACCTGTCTTACAGCCAACCCGGAGCATCTCTTGGAACGGCCAGAGAAATGCAGTTTCTTTGCAGGCCTTATCTCGCTGAGGTAGAACAGCTGCTATGCCGTGTCCCACATCGGCCTAGAGTTGCAAGGCTCAAAGTCCTGCCTTGACTCCTCAAGGGCAGACAGGCCCCTCAGCGTGGGGATTCCACCTCTTTGGGCAGCTAAGAAACAAGTTGCTCTGCACTGGTGTTTTACAGCCTACAGGGAACGAGTCTTACAAAGGCCTGTGAAACGCAGTTTCTTCCCAGCCCTGATGTGGCTGAAGTAGAACTTCTGCTCTGCCGGGTCCTACATGGCGCTAGAGCTGCAAGGCACAAAGTCCTGCCTTGTTTCCACAAGGGTAGACAAGTCCCTCAGGTCCAGCATCCAGCTCTTTCGGCAGCTAAGAAACAACTCGCTCTGCACAGTGCTCTTACAGCCTACCGGGAACATCTCTTCCAAAGGCCTGTGAAATGCAGTTTCTTTGCAGGCCTGATCTGGCTGAAGTAGAACTTCTGCTCTGGTTGGGCCACATGGCCCTAGAGCTGAAAGGCAGAACGTGCAGGCTTCTTTCCAAAGGGCGAGTTGGGATCCAGAGCATCTTGCTTCCAGCTCTTTGGGAAGCTAAGAAACAACTCGCTCTGCACAGTGCTTTTACAGCCTACCGGGAACATGACTTACAAAGGCCTGTGAAACGCAGTTTCTTTGCAGGCCTGATCTGGCTGAAGTAGAACTTCTGCTCTGGGTGTGCCACATTACCCTAGAGCTGAAAGGCACAACGTGCAGGCTTCTTTCCAAAGGGCGAGTTGGGCCTCAGAGCATCTTGCTTCCAGCTCTTTGGGAAGCGAAGAAACAACTCGCTCTGCACAGTGCTCTTACAGCCTACCGGTAACATCTCTTCCAAAGGCCTGTGAAACGCAGTTTCTTTGCAGGCCTGATCTGGCTGAAGTAGAACTTCTGCTCTGGGTGTGCCACATGGCCCTAGAGCTGAAAGGCACAACGTGCAGGCTTCTTTCCAAAGGGCGTTTTGGGCCCCAAAGCCTCTTGCTTCCAGCTCTTTGGGAAGCTAAGAAACAACTCGCTCTGCAGACCTCTCTTACAGCCAACCGGGAGCATCTCTTGGAACGGCCAGAGAAATGCAGTTTCTTTGCAGGCCTTATCTCGCTGAGGTAGAACTGCTGCTATGCGGTGTCCCACATCGGCCTAGAGTTGCAAGGCTCAAAGTCCTGCCTTGACTCCTCAAGGGCAGACAGGCCCCTCAGCGTGGGGATTCCACCTCTTTGGGCAGCTAAGAAACAAGTTGCTCTGCACTGGTGTTTTACAGCCTACAGGGAACGAGTCTTACAAAGGCCTGTGAAACGCAGTTTCTTCCCAGCCCTGATGTGGCTGAAGTAGAACTTCTGCTCTGCCGGGTCCTACATGGCGCTAGAGCTGCAAGGCACAAAGTCCTGCCTTGTTTCCACAAGGGTAGACAAGTCCCTCAGGTCCAGCATCCAGCTCTTTCGGCAGCTAAGAAACAACTCGCTCTGCACAGTGCTCTTACAGCCTACCAGGAACATCTCTTCCAAAGGCCTGTGAAACGCAGTTTCTTTGCAAGCCTGATCTGGCTGAAGTAGTTCTACTGGTGTGGGTGTGCTACTTTGCCCTAGAGCGGAAAGGCACAACGTGCAGGCTTCTTTCCAAAGGGCGAGTTGGGCCCCAGAGCATCTTGCTTCCAGCTCTTTGGGAAGCTAAGAAACAACTCGCTCTGCACAGTGCTCTTACAGCCTACCGGGAACATCTCTTCCAAAGGCCTGTGAAACGCAGTTTCTTTGCAGGCCTGATCTGGCTGAAGTAGAACTTCTGCTCTGGTTGGGCCACATGGCCCTAGAGCTGAAAGGCAGAACGTGCAGGCTTCTTTCCAAAGGGCGAGTTGGGATCCAGAGCATCTTGCTTCCAGCTCTTTGGGAAGCTAAGAAACAACTCGCTCTGCACAGTGCTTTTACAGCCTACCGGGAACATGACTTACAAAGGCCTGTGAAACGCAGTTTCTTTGCAGGCCTGATCTGGCTGAAGTAGAACTTCTGCTCTGGGTGTGCCACATTGCCCTAGAGCTGAAAGGCACAACGTGCAGGCTTCTTTCCAAAGAGCGAGTTGGGCCTCAGAGCATCTTGCTTCCAGCTCTTTGGGAAGCGAAGAAACAACTCGCTCTGCACAGTGCTCTTACAGCCTACCGGGAACATCTCTTCCAAAGGCCTGTGAAACGCAGTTTCTTTGCAGGCCTGATCTGGCTGAAGTAGAACTTCTGCTCTGGGTGTGCCACATGGCCCTAGAGCTGAAAGGCACAACGTGCAGGCTTCTTTCCAAAGGGCGTTTTGGGCCCCAAAGCCTCTTGCTTCCAGCTCTTTGGGAAGCTAAGAAACAACTCGCTCTGCAGACCTCTCTTACAGCCAACCGGGAGCATCTCTTGGAACGGCCAGAGAAATGCAGTTTCTTTGCAGGCCTTATCTCGCTGAGGTAGAACTGCTGCTATGCCGTGTCCCACATCGGCCTAGAGTTGCAAGGCTCAAAGTCCTGCCTTGACTCCTCAAGGGCAGACAGGCCCCTCAGCGTGGGGATTCCACCTCTTTGGGCAGCTAAGAAACAAGTTGCTCTGCACTGGTGTTTTACAGCCTACAGGGAACGAGTCTTACAAAGGCCTGTGAAACGCAGTTTCTTCCCAGCCCTGATGTGGCTGAAGTAGAACTTCTGCTCTGCCGGGTCCTACATGGCGCTAGAGCTGCAAGGCACAAAGTCCTGCCTTGTTTCCACAAGGGTAGACAAGTCCCTCAGGTCCAGCATCCAGCTCTTTCGGCAGCTAAGAAACAACTCGCTCTGCACAGTGCTCTTACAGCCTACCGGGAACATCTCTTCCAAAGGCCTGTGAAATGCAGTTTCTTTGCAGGCCTGATCTGGCTGAAGTAGAACTTCTGCTCTGGTTGGGCCACATGGCCCTAGAGCTGAAAGGCAGAACGTGCAGGCTTCTTTCCAAAGGGCGAGTTGGGATCCAGAGCATCTTGCTTCCAGCTCTTTGGGAAGCTAAGAAACAACTCGCTCTGCACAGTGCTTTTACAGCCTACCGGGAACATGACTTACAAAGGCCTGTGAAACGCAGTTTCTTTGCAGGCCTGATCTGGCTGAAGTAGAACTTCTGCTCTGGGTGTGCCACATTGCCCTAGAGCTGAAAGGCACAACGTGCAGGCTTCTTTCCAAAGGGCGAGTTGGGCCTCAGAGCATCTTGCTTCCAGCTCTTTGGGAAGCGAAGAAACAACTCGCTCTGCACAGTGCTCTTACAGCCTACCGGGAACATCTCTTCCAAAGGCCTGTGAAACGCAGTTTCTTTGCAGGCCTGATCTGGCTGAAGTAGAACTTCTGCTCTGGGTGTGCCACATGGCCCTAGAGCTGAAAGGCACAACGTGCAGGCTTCTTTCCAAAGGGCGTTTTGGGCCCCAAAGCCTCTTGCTTCCAGCTCTTTGGGAAGCTAAGAAACAACTCGCTCTGCAGACCTCTCTTACAGCCAACCGGGAGCATCTCTTGGAACGGCCAGAGAAATGCAGTTTCTTTGCAGGCCTTATCTCGCTGAGGTATAACTGCTGCTTGCGGTGTCCCACATCGGCCTAGAGTTGCAAGGCTCAAAGTCCTGCCTTGACTCCTCAAGGGCAGACAGGCCCCTCAGCGTGGGGATTCCACCTCTTTGGGCAGCTAAGAAACAAGTTGCTCTGCACTGGTGTTTTACAGCCTACAGGGAACGAGTCTTACAAAGGCCTGTGAAACGCAGTTTCTTCCCAGCCCTGATGTGGCTGAAGTAGAACTTCTGCTCTGCCGGGTCCTACATGGCGCTAGAGCTGCAAGGCACAAAGTCCTGCCTTGTTTCCACAAGGGTAGACAAGTCCCTCAGGTCCAGCATCCAGCTCTTTCGGCAGCTAAGAAACAACTCGCTCTGCACAGTGCTCTTACAGCCTACCGGGAACATCTCTTCCAAAGGCCTGTGAAACGCAGTTTCTTTGCAAGCCTGATCTGGCTGAAGTAGTTCTACTGGTGTGGGTGTGCTACTTTGCCCTAGAGCGGAAAGGCACAACGTGCAGGCTTCTTTCCAAAGGGCGAGTTGGGCCCCTCAGCATCTTTCTTCCAGCTCTTTGGGAAGCTAAGAAACAACTCTCTCTGCACAGTGCTCTTACAGCCTACCGGGAGCATCTCTTCCAAAGGCCTGTGAAACGCAGTTTCTTTGCAGGCCTGATCTGGCTGAAGTGGGACTTCTGCTCTGGGTGTGCTACTTTGCCCTAGAGCTGAAAGGCACAACGTGCAGGCTTCTTTCCAAAGGGCGAGTTGGGCCCCACAGCATCTTGCTTCCAGCTCTTTGGGAAGCTAAGAAACAACTCGCTCTGCACAGTGCTCTTACAGCCTACCGGGAACATCTCTTACAAAGGCCTGTGAAACGCAGTTTCTTTGCAGGCCTGATCTGGCTGAAGTGGAACTTCTGATCTGGGTGTGCCACATGGCCCTAGAGCTGAAAGGCACAACGTGCACGCTTCTTTCCAAAGGGAGAGTTGGGCCGCAGAGCATCTTGCTTCCAGCTCTTTGGGAAGCAAAGAAACACCTCGCTCTGCACAGTGCTCTTACAGCCTATCAGGAACATCTCTTACAAAGGCCTGTGAAACGCAGTTTCTTTGCAGGCCTGATCTGGCTGAAGTAGAACTTCTGCTCTGGGTGTGCTACATTGCCCTAGAGCTGAAAGGCACAACGTGGTGTCTCCTTTCCAAAGGCTGAGTTGGGCCCCAAAGCATCTTGCTTCCAGCTCTTTGGGAAGCTAAGAAACAACTCGCTCTGCACAGTGCTCTTACAGCCTACCGGGAACATCTCTTCCAAAGGCCTGTGAAACGCAGTGTCTTTGCAGGCCTGATCTGGCTGAAGTAGGACTTCTGCTCTGGGTGTGCTACATTGCCCTAGAGCTGAAAGGCACAACGTGCAGTCTCCTTTCCGAAGGGCGATTTGGGCCCCAAAGCATCTTACTTCCAGCTCTTTGGGAAGGTAAGAACCAACTCGCTCTGCAGACCTCTCTTACAGCCAACCGAGAACATCTCTTCCAAAGGCCTGAGAAATGCAGTTTCTTTGCAGGCCTTATCTCGCTGAGGTAGAACTGCTGCTATGCCCTGTCCTACATCGGCCTAGAGTTGCAAGGCTCAAAGTCCTGCCTTGACTCCTCAAGGGCAGACAGGACCCACAGAGTGGGGCTTCCACCTCTTTGGGCAGCTAAGAAACAACTTGCTCTGCACTGGTGTTTTACAGCCTACAGGGAACGAGTCTTACAAAGGCCTGTGAAACGCAGTTTCTTCCCAGCCCTGATGTGGCTGAAGTTGAACTTCTGCTCTGGGTGTCCTACATTGCCCTGGAGCTGAAAGGCACAACCCGCAGTCTTCTTTCCAAAGGGCGAGTTGGACCCCAAAGCATCTTGCTTTCAGCTCTTTGGGAAGCTAAGAAACAACTCGCTCTGACAGTGCTCTTACAGCCTAGGGAGAACATCTCTTACAAAGGCATGTGAACCGCAGTTTCTATGCAGGCCTGATCTGGCTGAAGTAGAACTTCTGCTCTGGGTGTGCTACACTGCCCTAGAGCTGAAAGGCACAACGTGGTGTCTCCTTTCCAAAGGGCGAGTTGGGCCCCACAGCATCTTGCTTCCAGCTCTCTGGGAAGCTAAGAAACAACTCGCTCTGCACAGTGCTCTTACAGCCTACCGGGAACATCTCTTCCAAAGGCCTGTGAAACGCAATTTCTTTGCAGGCATGATCTGGCTGAAGTAGGACTTCTGCTCTGGGTGTGCTACTTTGCCCTAGAGCTGAAAGGCACAACGTGCAGGCTTCTTTCCAAAGGGCGAGTTGGGCCCCAGAGCATCTTGCTTCCAGCTCTTTGGGAAGCTAAGAAACAACTCGCTCTGCACAGTGCTCTTACAGCCTACCGGGAACATCTCTTCCAAAGGCCTGTGAAACGCAGTTTCTTTGCAGGCCTGATCTGGCTGAAGTAGGACTTCTGCTCTGGGTGTGCTACTTTGCCCTAGAGCTGAAAGGCACAACGTGCAGGCTTCTTTCCAAAGGGCGAGTTGGGCCCCACAGGATCTTGCTTCCAGCTCTTTGGGAAGCGAAGAAACAACTCGCTCTGCACAGTGCTCTTACAGCCTACCGGGAACATCTCTTCCAAAGGCCTGTGAAACGCAGTTTCTTTGCAGGCCTGATCTGGCTGAAGTAGAACTTCTGCTCTGGGTGTGCCACATGGCCCTAGAGCTGAAAGGCACAACGTGCAGGCTTCTTTCCAAAGGGCGTTTTGGGCCCCAAAGCCTCTTGCTTCCAGCTCTTTGGGAAGCTAAGAAACAACTCGCTCTGCAGACCTCTCTTACAGCCAACCGGGAGCATCTCTTGGTACGGCCAGAGAAATGCAGTTTCTTTGCAGGCCTTATCTCGCTGAGGTATAACTGCTGCTTGCGGTGTCCCACATCGGCCTAGAGTTGCAAGGCTCAAAGTCCTGCCTTGACTCCTCAAGGGCAGACAGGCCCCTCAGCGTGGGGATTCCACCTCTTTGGGCAGCTAAGAAACAAGTTGCTCTGCACTGGTGTTTTACAGCCTACAGGGAACGAGTCTTACAAAGGCCTGTGAAACGCAGTTTCTTCCCAGCCCTGATGTGGCTGAAGTAGAACTTCTGCTCTGCCGGGTCCTACATGGCGCTAGAGCTGCAAGGCACAAAGTCCTGCCTTGTTTCCACAAGGGTAGACAAGTCCCTCAGGTCCAGCATCCAGCTCTTTCGGCAGCTAAGAAACAACTCGCTCTGCACAGTGCTCTTACAGCCTACCGGGAACATCTCTTACAAAGGCCTGTGAAACGCAGTTTCTTTGCAGGCCTGATCTGGCTGAAGTGGAACTTCTGATCTGGGTGTGCCACATGGCCCTAGAGCTGAAAGGCACAACGTGCACGCTTCTTTCCAAAGGGAGAGTTGGGCCGCAGAGCATCTTGCTTCCAGCTCTTTGGGAAGCAAAGAAACTCCTCGCTCTGCACAGTGCTCTTACAGCCTATCAGGAACATCTCTTACAAAGGCCTGTGAAACGCAGTTTCTTTGCAGGCCTGATCTGGCTGAAGTAGAACTTCTGCTCTGCGTGTGCTACATTGCCCTAGAGCTGAAAGGCACAACGTGGTGTCTCCTTTCCAAAGGCTGAGTTGGGCCCCAAAGCATCTTGCTTCCAGCTCTTTGGGAAGCTAAGAAACAACTCGCTCTGCACAGTGCTCTTACAGCCTACCGGGAACATCTCTTCCAAAGGCCTGTGAAACGCAGTGTCTTTGCAGGCCTGATCTGGCTGAAGTAGGACTTCTGCTCTGGGTGTGCTACATTGCCCTAGAGCTGAAAGGCACAACGTGCAGTCTCCTTTCCAAAGGGCGATTTGGGCCCCAAAGCATCTTGCTTCCAGCTCTTTGGGAAGGTAAGAACCAACTCGCTCTGCAGACCTCTCTTACAGCCAACCGAGAACATCTCTTCCAAAGGCCTGAGAAATGCAGTTTCTTTGCAGGCCTTATCTCGCTGAGGTAGAACTGCTGCTATGCCCTGTCCTACATCGGCCTAGAGTTGCAAGGCTCAAAGTCCTGCCTTGACTCCTCAAGGGCAGACAGGACCCACAGAGTGGGGCTTCCACCTCTTTGGGCAGCTAAGAAACAACTTGCTCTGCACTGGTGTTTTACAGCCTACAGGGAACGAGTCTTACAAAGGCCTGTGAAACGCAGTTTCTTCCCAGCCCTGATGTGGCTGAAGTAGAACTTCTGCTCTGGGTGTCCTACATTGCCCTGGAGCTGAAAGGCACAACCCGCAGTCTTCTTTCCAAAGGGCGAGTTGGACCCCAAAGCATCTTGCTTTCAGCTCTTTGGGAAGCTAAGAAACAACTCGCTCTGACAGTGCTCTTACAGCCTAGGGAGAACATCTCTTACAAAGGCATGTGAACCGCAGTTTCTATGCCGGCCTGATCTGGCTGAAGTAGAACTTCTGCTCTGGGTGTGCTACACTGCCCTAGAGCTGAAAGGCACAACGTGGTGTCTCCTTTCCAAAGGCTGAGTTGGGCCCCAAAGCATCTTGCTTCCAGCTCTTTGGGAAGCTAAGAAACAACTCGCTCTGCACAGTGCTCTTACAGCCTACCGGGAACATCTCTTCCAAAGGCCTGTGAAACGCAGTTTCTTTGCAGGCCTGATCTGGCTGAAGTAGGACTTCTGCTCTGGGTGTGCTACTTTGCCCTAGAGCTGAAAGGCACAACGTGCAGGCTTCTTTCCAAAGGGCGAGTTGGGCCCCACAGCATCTTGCTTCCAGCTCTTTGGGAAGCTAAGAAACAACTCGCTCTGCACAGTGCTCTTACAGCCTAGTGGGAACATCTCTTCCAAAAGGCCCCTGAAACGCAGTTTCTTTGCAAGCCTGATCTGGCTGAAGTAGGACATCTGCCCTGGGTGTGCTACATTGCCCTAGAGCTGAAAGGCACAACGTGCAGGCTTCTTTCCAAAGGGCGAGTTGGGCCCCACAGCATCTTGCTTCCAGCTCTTTGGGAAGCTAAGAAACAACTCGCTCTGCACAGTGCTCTTACAGCCTACCGGGAACATCTCTTCCAAAGGCCTGTGAAACGCAGTTTCTTTGCAGGCCTGATCTGGCTGAAGTAGAACTTCTGCTCTGGGTGTGCTAGATTGCCCTGGAGCTGAAAGGCGCAACCCGCAGTCTTCTTTCCAAAGGGCGAGTTGGGCCCCAAACCATTTGCTTCCAGCTCTTTGGGAAGCGAAGAAACAACTCTCTCTGCATAGGGCTCTTACAGCCTACCGGGAACATGTCTTACAAAGGACTGTGAAACGCAGTTTCTTCCCAGCCCTGATCTGGCTGAAGTAGAACTTCTGCTCTGCCGTGTGCAACATGGCCCTAGAGATGCAAGGCACAAAGTCCTGCCTTGTTTCCCCAAAGGGGAGACTAGTACCTCAGCGTCCAGCTTCCAGCTCTTGGAGCAGATAAGAAACAGCTTGCTGTGCACAGGGCTCTTCCAGCCTACCTGGAACATGTCTTACAAAGGCCTGTGAAACGCAGTTTCTATGCAGGCCTGATCTGGCTGAAGTAGGACTTCTGCTCTGGGTGTGCTACATTGCCCTAGAGCTGAAGGGCACAACGTGCAGGCTTCTTTCCAAAGGGCGAGTTGGGCCCCACAGCATCTTGCTTCCAGCTCTTTGGGAAGCTAAGAAACAACTCGCTCTGCAGAGCTCTCTTACAGCCAACCGGGAACATCTCTTGCAAAGGCCTGAGAAATGCAGTTTCTTTGCAGGCCTTATATCGCTGAGGTAGAACTGCTGCTATGCCGTGTCCTACATCGGCCTAGAGTTGCAAGGCTCAAAGTCCTGTCTTGACTCCTCAAGGGCAGACAGGCCCCACAGCGTGGGGCTTCCTCCTCTTTGGGCAGCTAAGAAACAACTCGCTCTGCTCTGGTGTTTTACAGCCTACAGGGAACGAGTCTTACAAAGGATTGTGAAACGCAGTTTCTTCCCAGCCCTGATCTGGCTGAAGTAGAAATTCTGCTCTGCCGGGTCCTACATGGCGCTAGAGCTGCAAGGCGCAAAGTCCGGCCTTGATTCCACAAGGGTAGACAAGTCCCTCAGGTCCAGCATCCAGCTCTTTCGGCAGCTAAGAAACAACTCGCTCTGCATAGGGCTCTTACAGCCTACCGGGAACATGTCTTACAAAGGACTGTGAAACGCAGTTTCTTCCCAGCCCTGATCTGGCTGAAGTAGAACTTCTGCTATGCCGTGTGCAACATGGCCCTAGAGGTGCAAGGCACAAAGTCCTGCCTTGTTTCCCCAAAGGAGAGACTAGTACCTCAGCGTCAAGCTTCCAGCTCTTGGAGCAGCTAAGAAACAGCTTGCTGTGCACAGGGCTCTTCCAGCCTACCTGGAACATGTCTTACAAAGGCCTGTGAAACGCAGTTTCTTCCCAGCCCTGATCTGGCTGAAGTGGGACTTCTGCTCTGGGTGTGATACTTTGCCCTAGAGCTGAAAGGCACAATGTGCAGGCTTCTTTCCAAAGGGCGAGTTGGGCCCCACAGGATCTTGCTTCCAGCTCTTTGGGAAGCTAAGAAACAACTCGCTCTGCACAGTGCTCTTACAGCCTACCGGGAACATCTCTTCCAAAGGCCTGTGAAACGCAGTGTCTTTGCAGGCCTGATCTGGCTGAAGTAGGACTTCTGCTCTGGGTGTGCTACATTGCCCTAGAGCTGAAAGGCACAACGTGCAGTCTCCTTTCCAAAGGGCGATTTGGGCCCCAAAGCATCTTGCTTCCAGCTCTTTGGGAAGGTAAGAACCAACTCGCTCTGCAGACCTCTCTTACAGCCAACCGAGAACATCTCTTCCAAAGGCCTGAGAAATGCAGTTTCTTTGCAGGCCTTATCTCGCTGAGGTAACACTGCTGCTATGCCCTGTCCTACATCGGCCTAGAGTTGCAAGGCTCAAAGTCCTGCCTTGACTCCTCAAGGGCAGACAGGACCCACAGCGTGGGGCTTCCACCTCTTTGGGCAGCTAAGAAACAACTTGCTCTGCACTGGTGTTTTACAGCCTACAGGGAACGAGTCTTACAAAGGCCTGTGAAATGCAGTTTCTTCCCAGCCCTGATGTGGCTGAAGTAGAACTTCTGCTCTGGGTGTCCTACATTGCCCTGGAGCTGAAAGGCACAACCCGCAGTCTTCTTTGCAAAGGGCGAGTTGGACCCCAAAGCATCTTGCTTTCAGCTCTTTGGGAAGCTAAGAAACAACTCGCTCTGACAGTGCTCTTACAGCCTAGGGAGAACATCTCTTACAAAGGCATGTGAACCGCAGTTTCTATGCAGGCCTGATCTGGCTGAAGTAGAACTTCTGCTCTGGGTGTGCTACACTGCCCTAGAGCTGAAAGGCACAACGTGGTGTCTCCTTTCCAAAGGCCGAGTTGGGACCCAAAGCATCTTGCCTCCAGCTCTTTGGGAAGCTAAGAAACAACTCGCTCTGCACAGTGCTCTTACAGCCTGCCGGGAACATCTCTTCCAAAGGCCTGTGAAACGCAGTTTCTTGGCAGGCCTGATCTGGCTGAAGTAGGACTTCTGCTCTGGGTGTGCTACTTTGCCCTAGAGCGGAAAGGCACAACGTGCAGGCTTCTTTCCAAAGGGCGAGTTGGGCCCCTCAGCATCTTTCTTCCAGCTCTTTGGGAAGCTAAGAAACAACTCTCTCTGCACAGTGCTCTTACAGCCTACCGGGAGCATCTCTTCCAAAGGCCAGTGAAATGCAGTTTCTTTGCAGGCCTGATCTGGCTGAAGTGGGACTTCTGCTCTGGGTGTGCTACTTTGCCCTAGAGCTGCAAGGCACAACGTGCAGGCTTCTTTCCAAAGGGCGAGTTGGGCCCCACAGCATCTTGCTTCCAGCTCTTTGGGAAGCTAAGAAACAACTCGCTCTGCACAGTGCTCTTACAGCCTACCAGGAACATCTATTCCAAAGGCCTGTGAAACGCAGTTTCTTTGCAGGCCTGATCTGGCTGAAGTAGGACTTCTGCTCTGGGTGTGCAACTTTGCCCTAGAGCTGAAAAGGCACAACGTGCATTCTTCTTTCCAAAGGGCGAGTTGGGCCCCACAGCATCTTGCTTCCAGCTCTTTGGGAAGCTAAGAAACAACTCGCTCTGCACAGTGCTCTTACAGCCTACCGGGAACATCTCTTACAAAGGCCTGTGAAACGCAGTTTCTTTGCAGGCCTGATCTGGCTGAAGTGGAACTTCTGATCTGGGTGTGCCACATGGCCCTAGAGCGGAAAGGCACAACGTGCACGCTTCTTTCCAAAGGGAGAGTTGGGCCGCAGAGCATCTTGCTTCCAGCTCTTTGGGAAGCTAAGAAACAACTCGCTCTGCACAGTGCTCTTACAGCCTACCGGGAGCATCTCTTCCAAAGGCCTGTGAAACGCAGTTTCTTTGCAGGCCTGATCTGGCTGAAGTAGAACTTCTGCTCTGGTTGGGCTACATGGCCCTAGAGCTGAAAGGCAGAACGTGCAGGCTTCTTTCCAAAGGGCGAGTTGGGATCCAGAGCATCTTGCTTCCAGCTCTTTGGGAAGCTAAGAAACAACTCGCTCTGCACAGTGCTTTTACAGCCTACCGGGAACATGACTTACAAAGGCCTGTGAAACGCAGTTTCTTTGCAGGCCTGATCTGGCTGAAGTAGAACTTCTGCTCTGGGTGTGCCACATTGCCCTAGAGCTGAAAGGCACAACGTGCAGGCTTCTTTCCAAAGGGCGAGTTGGGCCTCAGAGCATCTTGCTTCCAGCTCTTTGGGAAGCGAAGAAACAACTCGCTCTGCACAGTGCTCTTACAGCCTACCGGGAACATCTCTTCCAAAGGCCTGTGAAACGCAGTTTCTTTGCAGGCCTGATCTGGCTGAAGTAGAACTTCTGCTCTGGGTGTGCCACATGGCCCTAGAGCTGAAAGGCACAACGTGCAGGCTTCTTTCCAAAGGGCGTTTTGGGCCCCAAAGCCTCTTGCTTCCAGCTCTTTGGGAAGCTAAGAAACAACTCGCTCTGCAGACCTGTCTTACAGCCAACCGGGAGCATCTCTTGGAACGGCCAGAGAAATGCAGTTTCTTTGCAGGCCTTATCTCGCTGAGGTAGAACTGCTGCTATGCCGTGTCCCACATCGGCCTAGAGTTGCAAGGCTCAAAGTCCTGCCTTGACTCCTCAAGGGCAGACAGGCCCCTCAGCGTGGGGATTCCACCTCTTTGGGCAGCTAAGAAACAAGTTGCTCTGCACTGGTGTTTCACAGCCTACAGGGAACGAGTCTTACAAAGGCCTGTGAAACGCAGTTTCTTCCCAGCCCTGATGTGGCTGAAGTAGAACTTCTGCTCTGCCGGGTCCTACATGGCGCTAGAGCTGCAAGGCACAAAGTCCTGCCTTGTTTCCACAAGGGTAGACAAGTCCCTCAGGTCCAGCATCCAGCTCTTTCGGCAGCTAAGAAACAACTCGCTCTGCACAGTGCTCTTACAGCCTACCGGGAACAACTCTTCCAAAGGCCTGTGAAACGCAGTTTCTTTGCAGGCCTGATCTGGCTGAAGTAGAACTTCTGCTCTGGGTGTGCTACGTTGCCCTGGAGCTGAAAGGCACAATCCGCAGGCTTCTTTCCAAAGGGCGAGTTGGGCCCCACAGGATCTTCCTTCCACCTCTTTGGGAAGCTAAGAAACAACTGGCTCTGCAGACCTCTCTTAAAGCCAAACGGGAGCATCTCTTGCAAAGGCCTGAGAAATGCAGTTTCTTTGCAGGCCTTATCTCGCTGAGGTAGAAATGCTGCTATGCCATATCCTACTTCGGCCTAGAGTTGCAAGGCTCAAAGTCCTGCCTTGACTCCTCAAGGGCAGACAGGCCCCACAGCGTGGGGCTTCCACCTCTTTAGGCCGCAAAGAAACAACTTGCTCTGCACTGGTGTTTTACAGCCTACAGGGAACGAGTCTTACAAAGGCCTGTGAAACGCAGTTTCTTCCCAGCCCTGATGTGGCTGAAGTAGAACTTCTGCTCTGCCGGGTCCTACATGGCGCTATAGCTGCAAGGCGCAAAGTCCTGCCTTGATTCCACAAGGGTAGACAAGTCCCTCAGGTCCAACATCCAGCTCTTTCGGCAGCTAAGAAACAACTCGCTCTGCATAGGGCTCTTACAGCCTAGTGGGAACATGTCTTACAAAGGACAGTGAAACGCAGTTTCTTCCCAGCCCTGATCAGGCTGAAGTAGAACTTCTGCTCTGGGTGTGCCACATTGACCTAGAGCTCAAAGGCACAACGTGCAGGCTTCTTTCCAAAGGGCGAGTTGGGCCCCTCAGCATCTTGCTTCCAGCTCTTTGGGAAGCTAAGAAACAACTCGCTCTGCACAGTGCTCTTACAGCCTACCGGGAACATCTCTTCCAAAGGCCTGTGAAACGCAGTTTCTTTGCAGGCCTGATCTGGCTGAAGTGGGACTTCTGCTCTGGGTGTGCTACTTTGCCCTAGAGCTGCAAGGCACAACGTGCAGGCTTCTTTCCAAAGGGCGAGTTGGGCCCCACAGCATCTTGCTTCCAGCTCTTTGGGAAGCTAAGAAACAACTCGCTCTGCACAGTGCTTTTACAGCCTACCGGGAACATGACTTACAAAGGCCTGTGAAACGCAGTTTCTTTGCAGGCCTGATCTGGCTGAAGTAGAACTTCTGCTCTGGGTGTGCCACATTGCCCTAGAGCTGAAAGGCACAACGTGCAGGCTTCTTTCCAAAGGGCGAGTTGGGCCTCAGAGCATCTTGCTTCCAGCTCTTTGGGAAGCGAAGAAACAACTCGCTCTGCACAGTGCTCTTACAGCCTACCGGGAACATCTCTTCCAAAGGCCTGTGAAACGCAGTTTCTTTGCAGGCCTGATCTGGCTGAAGTAGAACTTCTGCTCTGGGTATGCCACATGGCCCTAGAGCTGAAAGGCACAACGTGCAGGCTTCTTTCCAAAGGGCGTTTTGGGCCCCAAAGCCTCTTGCTTCCAGCTCTTTGGGAAGCTAAGAAACAACTCGCTCTGCAGACCTGTCTTACAGCCAACCGGGAGCATCTCTTGGAACGGCCAGAGAAATGCAGTTTCTTTGCAGGCCTTATCTCGCTGAGGTAGAACTGCTGCTATGCCGTGTCCCACATCGGCCTAGAGTTGCAAGGCTCAAAGTCCTGCCTTGACTCCTCAAGGGCAGACAGGCCCCTCAGCGTGGGGATTCCACCTCTTTGGGCAGCTAAGAAACAAGTTGCTCTGCACTGGTGTTTTACAGCCTACAGGGAACGAGTCTTACAAAGGCCTGTGAAACGCAGTTTCTTCCCAGCCCTGATGTGGCTGAAGTAGAACTTCTGCTCTGCCGGGTCCTACATGGCGCTAGAGCTGCAAGGCACAAAGTCCTGCCTTGTTTCCACAAGGGTAGACAAGTCCCTCAGGTCCAGCATCCAGCTCTTTCGGCAGCTAAGAAACAACTCGCTCTGCACAGTGCTCTTACAGCCTACCGGGAACAACTCTTCCAAAGGCCTCTGAAATGCAGATTCTTTGCAGGCCTGATCTGGCTGAAGTAGAACTTCTGCTCTGGTTGGGCCACATGGCCCTAGAGCTGAAAGGCAGAACGTGCAGGCTTCTTTCCAAAGGGCGAGTTGGGCCCCACAGCATCTTGCTTTCAGCTCTTTGGGAAGCTAAGAAACAACTCGCTCTGACAGTGCTCTTACAGCCTAGGGAGAACATCTCTTACAAAGGCATGTGAACCGCAGTTTCTATGCAGGCCTGATCTGGCTGAAGTAGAACTTCTGCTCTGGGTGTGCTACACTGCCCTAGAGCTGAAAGGCACAACGTGGTGTCTCCTTTCCAAAGGGCGTGTTGGGCCCCACAGCATCTTGCTTCCAGCTCTCTGGAAAGCTAAGAAACAACTCGCTCTGCACAGTGCTCTTACAGCCTACCGGGAACATCTCTTCCAAAGACCTGTGAAACGCAATTTCTTTGCAGGCATGATCTGGCTGAAGTAGGACTTCTGCTCTGGGTGTGCTACTTTGCCCTAGAGCTGAAAGGCACAACGTGCAGGCTTCTTTCCAAAGGGCGAGTTGGGCCCCAGAGCATCTTGCTTCCAGCTCTTTGGGAAGCTAAGAAACAACTCGCTCTGCACAGTGCTCTTACAGCCTACCGGGAACATCTCTTCCAAAGGCCTGTGAAACGCAGTTTCTTGGCAGGCCTGATCTGGCTGAAGTAGGACTTCTGCTCTGGGTGTGCTACTTTGCCCTAGAGCTGAAAGGCACAACGTGCAGGCTTCTTTCCAAAGGGCGAGTTGGGCCCCACAGCATCTTGCTTCCAGCTCTTTGGGAAGCTAAGAAACAACTCGCTCTGCACAGTGCTCTTACAGCCTACCGGGAACATCTCTTCCAAAAGGCCCCTGAAACGCAGTTTCTTTGCAAGCCTGATCTGGCTGAAGTAGGACATCTGCTCTGGGTGTGCTACATTGCCCTAGAGCTGAAAGGCACAACGTGCAGGCTTCTTTCCAAAGGGCGAGTTGGGCCCCACAGCATCTTGCTTCCAGCTCTTTGGGAAGCTAAGAAACAACTCGCTCTGCACAGTGCTCTTACAGCCTACCGGGAACATCTCTTCCAAAGGCCTGTGAAACGCAGTTTCTTTGCAGGCCTGATCTGGCTGAAGTAGAACTTCTGCTCTGGGTGTGCTAGATTGCCCTGGAGCTGAAAGGCGCAACCCGCAGTCTTCTTTCCAAAGGGCGAGTTGGGCCCCAAACTGTTTGCTTCCAGCTCTTTGGGAAGCGAAGAAACAACTCTCTCTGCATAGGGCTCTTACAGCCTACCGGGAACATGTCTTACAAAGGACTGTGAAACGCAGTTTCTCCCAGCCCTGATCTGGCTGAAGTAGAACTTCTGCTCTGCCGTGTGCAACATGGCCCTAGAGATGCAAGGCACAAAGTCCTGCCTTGTTTCCCCAAAGGGGAGACTAGTACCTCAGCGTCCAGCTTCCAGCTCTTGGAGCAGATAAGAAACAGCTTGCTGTGCACAGGGCTCTTCCAGCCTACCTGGAACATGTCTTACAAAGGCCTGTGAAACGCAGTTTCTATGCAGGCCTGATCTGGCTGAAGTAGGACTTCTGCTCTGGGTGTGCTACATTGCCCTAGAGCTGAAGGGCACAACGTGCAGGCTTCTTTCCAAAGGGCGAGTTGGGCCCCACAGCATCTTGCTTCCAGCTCTTTGGGAAGCTAAGAAACAACTCGCTCTGCAGAGCTCTCTTACAGCCAACCGGGAACATCTCTTGCAAAGGCCTGAGAAATGCAGTTTCTTTGCAGGCCTTAAATCGCTGAGGTAGAACTGCTGCTATGCCGTGTCCTACATCGGCCTAGAGTTGCAAGGCTCAAAGTCCTGTCTTGACTCCTCAAGGGCAGACAGGCCCCACAGCGTGGGGCTTCCTCCTCTTTGGGCAGCTAAGAAACAACTCGCTCTGCTCTGGTGTTTTACAGCCTACAGGGAACGAGTCTTACAAAGGATTGTGAAACGCAGTTTCTTCCCAGCCCTGATCTGGCTGAAGTAGAAATTCTGCTCTGCCGGGTCCTACATGGCGCTAGAGCTGCAAGGCGCAAAGTCCGGCCTTGATTCCACAAGGGTAGACAAGTCCCTCAGGTCCAGCATCCAGCTCTTTCGGCAGCTAAGAAACAACTCGCTCTGCATAGGGCTCTTACAGCCTACCGGGAACATGTCTTACAAAGGACTGTGAAACGCAGTTTCTTCCCAGCCCTGATCTGGCTGAAGTAGAACTTCTGCTATGCCGTGTGCAACATGGCCCTAGAGGTGCAAGGCACAAAGTCCTGCCTTGTTTCCCCAAAGGAGAGACTAGTACCTCAGCGTCAAGCTTCCAGCTCTTGGAGCAGCTAAGAAACAGCTTGCTGTGCACAGGGCTCTTCCAGCCTACCTGGAACATGTCTTACAAAGGCCTGTGAAACGCAGTTTCTTCCCAGCCCTGATCTGGCTGAAGTGGGACTTCTGCTCTGGGTGTGATACTTTGCCCTAGAGCTGAAAGGCACAATGTGCAGGCTTCTTTCCAAAGGGCGAGTTGGGCCCCACAGGATCTTGCTTCCAGCTCTTTGGGAAGCTAAGAAACAACTCGCTCTGCACAGTGCTCTTACAGCCTACCGGGAACATCTCTTCCAAAGGCCTGTGAAACGCAGTGTCTTTGCAGGCCTGATCTGGCTGAAGTAGGACTTCTGCTCTGGGTGTGCTACATTGCCCTAGAGCTGAAAGGCACAACGTGCAGTCTCCTTTCCAAAGGGCGATTTGGGCCCCAAAGCATCTTGCTTCCAGCTCTTTGGGAAGGTAAGAACCAACTCGCTCTGCAGACCTCTCTTACAGCCAACCGAGAACATCTCTTCCAAAGGCCTGAGAAATGCAGTTTCTTTGCAGGCCTTATCTCGCTGAGGTAACACTGCTGCTATGCCCTGTCCTACATCGGCCTAGAGTTGCAAGGCTCAAAGTCCTGCCTTGACTCCTCAAGGGCAGACAGGACCCACAGCGTGGGGCTTCCACCTCTTTGGGCAGCTAAGAAACAACTTGCTCTGCACTGGTGTTTTACAGCCTACAGGGAACGAGTCTTACAAAGGCCTGTGAAATGCAGTTTCTTCCCAGCCCTGATGTGGCTGAAGTAGAACTTCTGCTCTGGGTGTCCTACATTGCCCTGGAGCTGAAAGGCACAACCCGCAGTCTTCTTTGCAAAGGGCGAGTTGGACCCCAAAGCATCTTGCTTTCAGCTCTTTGGGAAGCTAAGAAACAACTCGCTCTGACAGTGCTCTTACAGCCTAGGGAGAACATCTCTTACAAAGGCATGTGAACCGCAGTTTCTATGCAGGCCTGATCTGGCTGAAGTAGAACTTCTGCTCTGGGTGTGCTACACTGCCCTAGAGCTGAAAGGCACAACGTGGTGTCTCCTTTCCAAAGGCCGAGTTGGGACCCAAAGCATCTTGCCTCCAGCTCTTTGGGAAGCTAAGAAACAACTCGCTCTGCACAGTGCTCTTACAGCCTGCCGGGAACATCTCTTCCAAAGGCCTGTGAAACGCAGTTTCTTGGCAGGCCTGATCTGGCTGAAGTAGGACTTCTGCTCTGGGTGTGCTACTTTGCCCTAGAGCGGAAAGGCACAACGTGCAGGCTTCTTTCCAAAGGGCGAGTTGGGCCCCTCAGCATCTTTCTTCCAGCTCTTTGGGAAGCTAAGAAACAACTCTCTCTGCACAGTGCTCTTACAGCCTACCGGGAGCATCTCTTCCAAAGGCCAGTGAAATGCAGTTTCTTTGCAGGCCTGATCTGGCTGAAGTGGGACTTCTGCTCTGGGTGTGCTACTTTGCCCTAGAGCTGCAAGGCACAACGTGCAGGCTTCTTTCCAAAGGGCGAGTTGGGCCCCACAGCATCTTGCTTCCAGCTCTTTGGGAAGCTAAGAAACAACTCGCTCTGCACAGTGCTCTTACAGCCTACCAGGAACATCTATTCCAAAGGCCTGTGAAACGCAGTTTCTTTGCAGGCCTGATCTGGCTGAAGTAGGACTTCTGCTCTGGGTGTGCAACTTTGCCCTAGAGCTGAAAAGGCACAACGTGCATTCTTCTTTCCAAAGGGCGAGTTGGGCCCCACAGCATCTTGCTTCCAGCTCTTTGGGAAGCTAAGAAACAACTCGCTCTGCACAGTGCTCTTACAGCCTACCGGGAACATCTCTTACAAAGGCCTGTGAAACGCAGTTTCTTTGCAGGCCTGATCTGGCTGAAGTGGAACTTCTGATCTGGGTGTGCCACATGGCCCTAGAGCGGAAAGGCACAACGTGCACGCTTCTTTCCAAAGGGAGAGTTGGGCCGCAGAGCATCTTGCTTCCAGCTCTTTGGGAAGCTAAGAAACAACTCGCTCTGCACAGTGCTCTTACAGCCTACCGGGAGCATCTCTTCCAAAGGCCTGTGAAACGCAGTTTCTTTGCAGGCCTGATCTGGCTGAAGTAGAACTTCTGCTCTGGTTGGGCTACATGGCCCTAGAGCTGAAAGGCAGAACGTGCAGGCTTCTTTCCAAAGGGCGAGTTGGGATCCAGAGCATCTTGCTTCCAGCTCTTTGGGAAGCTAAGAAACAACTCGCTCTGCACAGTGCTTTTACAGCCTACCGGGAACATGACTTACAAAGGCCTGTGAAACGCAGTTTCTTTGCAGGCCTGATCTGGCTGAAGTAGAAATTCTGCTCTGGGTGTGCCACATTGCCCTAGAGCTGAAAGGCACAACGTGCAGGCTTCTTTCCAAAGGGCGAGTTGGGCCTCAGAGCATCTTGCTTCCAGCTCTTTGGGAAGCGAAGAAACAACTCGCTCTGCACAGTGCTCTTACAGCCTACCGGGAACATCTCTTCCAAAGGCCTGTGAAACGCAGTTTCTTTGCAGGCCTGATCTGGCTGAAGTAGAACTTCTGCTCTGGGTGTGCCACATGGCCCTAGAGCTGAAAGGCACAACGTGCAGGCTTCTTTCCAAAGGGCGTTTTGGGCCCCAAAGCCTCTTGCTTCCAGCTCTTTGGGAAGCTAAGAAACAACTCGCTCTGCAGACCTGTCTTACAGCCAACCGGGAGCATCTCTTGGAACGGCCAGAGAAATGCAGTTTCTTTGCAGGCCTTATCTCGCTGAGGTAGAACTGCTGCTATGCCGTGTCCCACATCGGCCTAGAGTTGCAAGGCTCAAAGTCCTGCCTTGACTCCTCAAGGGCAGACAGGCCCCTCAGCGTGGGGATTCCACCTCTTTGGGCAGCTAAGAAACAAGTTGCTCTGCACTGGTGTTTCACAGCCTACAGGGAACGAGTCTTACAAAGGCCTGTGAAACGCAGTTTCTTCCCAGCCCTGATGTGGCTGAAGTAGAACTTCTGCTCTGCCGGGTCCTACATGGCGCTAGAGCTGCAAGGCACAAAGTCCTGCCTTGTTTCCACAAGGGTAGACAAGTCCCTCAGGTCCAGCATCCAGCTCTTTCGGCAGCTAAGAAACAACTCGCTCTGCACAGTGCTCTTACAGCCTACCGGGAACAACTCTTCCAAAGGCCTGTGAAACGCAGTTTCTTTGCAGGCCTGATCTGGCTGAAGTAGAACTTCTGCTCTGGGTGTGCTACGTTGCCCTGGAGCTGAAAGGCACAATCCGCAGGCTTCTTTCCAAAGGGCGAGTTGGGCCCCACAGGATCTTCCTTCCACCTCTTTGGGAAGCTAAGAAACAACTGGCTCTGCAGACCTCTCTTAAAGCCAAACGGGAGCATCTCTTGCAAAGGCCTGAGAAATGCAGTTTCTTTGCAGGCCTTATCTCGCTGAGGTAGAAATGCTGCTATGCCATATCCTACTTCGGCCTAGAGTTGCAAGGCTCAAAGTCCTGCCTTGACTCCTCAAGGGCAGACAGGCCCCACAGCGTGGGGCTTCCACCTCTTTAGGCCGCAAAGAAACAACTTGCTCTGCACTGGTGTTTTACAGCCTACAGGGAACGAGTCTTACAAAGGCCTGTGAAACGCAGTTTCTTCCCAGCCCTGATGTGGCTGAAGTAGAACTTCTGCTCTGCCGGGTCCTACATGGCGCTATAGCTGCAAGGCGCAAAGTCCTGCCTTGATTCCACAAGGGTAGACAAGTCCCTCAGGTCCAACATCCAGCTCTTTCGGCAGCTAAGAAACAACTCGCTCTGCATAGGGCTCTTACAGCCTAGTGGGAACATGTCTTACAAAGGACAGTGAAACGCAGTTTCTTTGCAGGCCTGATCTGGCTGAAGTAGAACTTCTGCTCTGGGTGTGCCACATTGACCTAGAGCTCAAAGGCACAACGTGCAGGCTTCTTTCCAAAGGGCGAGTTGGGCCCCTCAGCATCTTGCTTCCAGCTCTTTGGGAAGCTAAGAAACAACTCGCTCTGCACAGTGCTCTTACAGCCTACCGGGAACATCTCTTCCAAAGGCCTGTGAAACGCAGTTTCTTTGCAGGCCTGATCTGGCTGAAGTGGGACTTCTGCTCTGGGTGTGCTACTTTGCCCTAGAGCTGAAAGGCACAACGTGCAGGCTTCTTTCCAAAGGGCGAGTTGGGCCCCACAGCATCTTGCTTCCAGCTCTTTGGGAAGCTAAGAAACAACTCGCTCTGCGCAGTGCTCTTACAGCCTACCGGGAACATCTCTTCCAAAGGCCTGTGAAACGCAGTTTCTTTGCAGGCCTGATCTGGCTGAAGTAGGACTTCTGCTCTGGGTGTGCTACTTTGCCCTAGAGCTGAAAAGGCACAATGTGCAGGCTTCTTTCCAAAGGGCGAGTTGGGCCCCACAGCATCTTGCTTCCAGCTCTTTGGGAAGCTAAGAAACAACTCGCTCTGCACAGTGCTCTTACAGCCTACCGGGAACATCTCTTACAAAGGCCTGTGAAACGCAGTTTCTTTGCAGGCCTGAAGTGGCTGAAGTGGAACTTCTGATCTGGGTGTGCCACATGGCCCTAGAGCTGAAAGGCACAACGTGCACGCTTCTTTCCAAAGGGAGAGTTGGGACGCAGAGCATCTTGCTTCCAGCTCTTTGGGAAGCAAAGAAACAACTCGCTCTGCACAGTGCTCTTACAGCCTATCGGGAACATCTCTTCCAAAGGCCTGTGAAACGCCGTTTCTTTGCAAGCCTGATCTGGCTGAAGTAGGACTTCTGCTCTGGGTGTGCTACATTGCCCTAGAGCTGAAAGGCACAACGTGCACGCTTCTTTCCAAAGGGCGAGTTGGGCCCCACAGCATCTTGCTTCCAGCTCTTTGGGAAGCTAAGAAACAACTCGCTCTGCACAGTGCTCTTACAGCCTACCGGGAACATCTCTTCCAAAGGCCTGTGAAACGCAGTTTCTTTGCAGGCCTGAACTGGCTGAAGTAGGACTTCTGCTCTGGGTGTGCTACATTGCCCTAGAGCTGAAAGGCACAACGTGCAGGCTTCTTTCCAAAGGGCGAGTTGGGCCCCACAGCATCTTGCTTCCAGCTCTTTGGGAAGCTAAGAAACAACTCGCTCTGCACAGTGCTCTTACAGCCTACCGGGAACATCTCTTCCAAAGGCCTGTGAAACGCAGTTTCTTTGCAGGCCTGATCTGGCTGAAGTAGGACTTCTGCTCTGGGTGTGCTACATTGCCCTAGAGCTGAAAGGCACAACGTGCAGGCTTCTTTCCAAAGGGCGAGTTGGGCCCCACAGCATCTTGCTTCCAGCTCTTTGGGAACCTAAGAAACAACTCGCTCTGCACAGTGCTCTTACAACCTACCGGGAACATCTCTTACAATGGCCTGTGAAATGCAGTTTCTTTGCAAGCCTGATCTGGCTGATGTAGGACTTCTGCTCTGGGTGTGCTACATTGCCCTAGAGCTGAAAGGCACAACGTGCAGGCTTCTTTCCAAAGGGCGAGTTGGGCCCCACAGCATCTTGCTTCCAGCTCTTTGGGAAGCTAAGAAACAACTCGCTCTGCACAGTGCTCTTACAGCCTACCGGGAACATCTCTTCCAAAGGCCTGTGAAACGCAGTTTCTTTGCAGGCCTGATCTGGCTGAAGTAGGACTTCTGCTCTGGGTGTGCTACTTTGCCCTAGAGCTGAAAGGCACAACGTGCAGGCTTCTTTCCAAAGGGCGAGTTGGGCCCCACTGCATCCTGCTTCCAGCTCTTTGGGAAACTAAGAAACAACTCGCTCTGCACAGCGCTCTTACATCCTACCGGGAACATCTCTTGCAAAGGCCTGTGAAACGCAGTTTCTTTGCAGGCCTGATCTGGCTGAAGTAGGACTTCTGCTCTGGGTGTGCTACTTTGCCCAAGAGCTGAAAGTCACAACGTGCAGGCTTCTTTCCAAAGGGCGAGTTGGGCCCCACAGCATCCTGCTTCCAGCTCTTTGGGAAGCTAAGAAACAACTCGCTCTGCACAGTGCTCTTACAGCCTACCGGGAACATGTCTTACAAAGGACTGTGAAACGCAGTTTCTTCCCAGCCCTGATCTGGCTGAAGTAGAACTTCTGCTATGCCGTGTGCAACATGGCCCTAGAGGTGCAAGGCACAAAGTCCTGCCTTGTTTCCCCAAAGTGGAGACTAGTACCTCAGCGTCAAGCTTCCAGCTCTTGGAGCAGCTAAGAAACAGCTTGCTGTGCACAGGGCTCTTCCAGCCTACCTGGAACATGTCTTACAAAGGCCTGTGAAACGCAGTTTCTTTGCAGGCCTGATCTGGCTGAAGTAGAACTTCTGCTCTGGGTGTGCTACATTGCCCTAGAGCTGAAAGGCACAACGTGGTGTCTCCTTTCCAAAGGGCGTGTTGGGCCCCACAGCATCTTGCTTCCAGCTCTCTGGGAAGCTAAGAAACAACTCGCTCTGCACAGTGCTCTTACAGCCTAGTGGGAACATCTCTTCCAAAGGCCTGTGAAACGCAATTTCTTTGCAGGCATGATCTGGCTGAAGTAGGACTTCTGCTCTGGGTGTGCTACTTTGCCCTAGAGCTGAAAGGCACAACGTGCAGGCTTCTTTCCAAAGGGCGAGTTGGGCCCCAGAGCATCTTGCTTCCAGCTCTTTGGGAAGCTAAGAAACAACTCGCTCTGCACAGTGCTCTTACAGCCTACCGGGAACATCTCTTCCAAAGGCCTGTGAAACGCAGTTTCTTTGCAGGCCTGATCTGGCTGAAGTAGTTCTTCTGGTCTGGGTGTGCTACTTTGCCCTAGAGCTGAAAGGCACAACGTGCAGGCTTCTTTCCAAAGGGCGAGTTGGGCCCCACAGCATCTTGCTTCCAGCTCTTTGGGAAGCTAAGAAACAACTCGCTCTGCACAGTGCTCTTACAGCCTACCGGGAACATCTCTTCCAAAAGGCCCGTGAAACGCAGTTTCTTTGAAGGCCTGATCTGGCTGATGTAGGACTTCATGTCTGGGTGTGCTACTTTGCCCTAGAGCTGAAAGGCACAACGTGCCGGCTTCTTTCCAAAGGGCGTGTTGGGCCCCACAGCATCTTGCTTCCAGCTCTCTGGGGAGCTAAGAAACAACTCGCTCTGCACAGTGCTCTTACAACCTACCGGGAACATCTCTCCCAAAGGCCTGTGAAACGCAGTTTCTTTGCAGGCCTGATCTGGCTGAACTAGGACTTCTGCTCTCGGTGTGCTACTTTGCCCTAGAGCTGAAAGGTACAACGTGCAGGCTTCTTTCCAAAGGGCGAGTTGGGCCCCTAAGCATCTTGCTTCCAGCTCTTTGGGAAGCTAAGAAACAACACTCTCTGCACAGTGCTCTTACAGCCTACCGGGAGCATCTCTTCCAAAGGCCTGTGAAACGCAGTTTCTTTGCAGGCCTGATCTGGCTGAACTAGGGCTTCTGCTCTCGGTGTGCTACTTTGCCCTAGAGCTGAAAGGTACAACGTGCAGGCTTCTTTCCAAAGGGCGAGTTGGGCCCCTAAGAATCTTGCTTCCAGCTCTTTGGGAAGCTAAGAAACAACTCTCTCTGCACAGTGCTCTTACAGCCTACCGGGAGCATCTCTTCCAAAGGCCTGTGAAACGCAGTTTCTTTGCAGGCCTGATCTGGCTGAAGTGGGACTTCTGCTCTGGGTGTGCTACTTTGCCCTAGAGCTGAAAGGCACAACGTGCAGGCTTCTTTCCAAAGGGCGAGTTGGGCCCCACAGCATCTTGCTTCCAGCTCTTTGGGAAGCTAAGAAACAACTCGCTCTGCGCAGTGCTCTTACAGCCTACCGGGAACATCTCTTACAAAGGCCTGTGAAACGCAGTTTCTTTGCAAGCCTGATCTGGCTGAAGTAGGACATCTGCTCTGGGTGTGCTACATTGCCCTAGAGCTGAAAGGCACAACGTGCAGGCTTCTTTCCAAAGGGCGAGTTGGGCCCCACATCATCTTGCTTCCAGCTCTTTGGGAAGCTAAGAAACAACTCGCTCTGCACAGTGCTCTTACAGCCTACCGGGAACATCTCTTCCAAAGGCCTGTGAAACGCAGTTTCTTTGCAGGCCTGATCTGGCTGAAGTAGAACTTCTGCTCTGGGTGTGCTAGATTGCCCTGGAGCTGAAAGGCGCAACCCACAGTCTTCTTTCCAAAGGGCGAGTTGGGCCCCAAACCGTTTGCTTCCAGCTCTTTGGGAAGCGAAGAAACAACTCTCTCTGCATAGGGCTCTTACAGCCTACCGGGAACATGTCTTACAAAGGACTGTGAAACGCAGTTTCTTCCCAGCCCTGATCTGGCTGAAGTAGAACTTCTGCTCTGCCGTGTGCAACATGGCCCTAGAGATGCAAGGCACAAAGTCCTGCCTTGTTTCCCCACAGGGGAGACTAGTACCTCAGCGTCCAGCTTCCAGCTCTTGGGGCAGATAAGAAACAGCTTGCTGTGCACAGGGCTCTTCCAGCCTACCTGGAACATGTCTTACAAAGGCCTGTGAAACGCAGTTTCTATGCAGGCCTGATCTGGCTGAAGTAGGACTTCTGCTCTGGGTGTGCTACATTGCCCTAGAGCTGAAGGGCACAACGTGCAGGCTTCTTTCCAAAGGGCGAGTTGGGCCCCACAGCATCTTGCTTCCAGCTCTTTGGGAAGCTAAGAAACAACTCGCTCTGCACAGTGCTCTTACAACCTACCGGGAACATCTCTTACAATGGCCTGTGAAATGCAGTTTCTTTGCAAGCCTGATCTGGCTGATGTAGGACTTCTGCTCTGGGTGTGCTACATTGCCCTAGAGCTGAAGGGCACAACGTGCAGGCTTCTTTCCAAAGGGCGAGTTGGGCCCCACAGCATCTTGCTTCCAGCTCTTTGGGAACCTAAGAAACAACTCGCTCTGCACAGTGCTCTTACAACCTACCGGGAACATCTCTTACAATGGCCTGTGAAATGCAGTTTCTTTGCAAGCCTGATCTGGCTGATGTAGGACTTCTGCTCTGGGTGTGCTACATTGCCCTAGAGCTGAAAGGCACAACGTGCAGGCTTCTTTCCAAAGGGCGAGTTGGGCCCCACAGCATCTTGCTTCCAGCTCTTTGGGAAGCTAAGAAACAACTCGCTCTGCACAGTGCTCTTACAGCCTACCGGGAACATCTCTTCCAAAGGCCTGTGAAACGCAGTTTCTTTGCAGGCCTGATCTGGCTGAAGTAGGACTTCTGCTCTGGGTGTGCTACTTTGCCCTAGAGCTGAAAGGCACAACGTGCAGGCTTCTTTCCAAAGGGCGAGTTGGGCCCCACTGCATCCTGCTTCCAGCTCTTTGGGAAACTAAGAAACAACTCGCTCTGCACAGCGCTCTTACATCCTACCGGGAACATCTCTTGCAAAGGCCTGTGAAACGCAGTTTCTTTGCAGGCCTGATCTGGCTGAAGTAGGACTTCTGCTCTGGGTGTGCTACTTTGCCCAAGAGCTGAAAGTCACAACGTGCAGGCTTCTTTCCAAAGGGCGAGTTGGGCCCCACAGCATCCTGCTTCCAGCTCTTTGGGAAGCTAAGAAACAACTCGCTCTGCACAGTGCTCTTACAGCCTACCGGGAACATGTCTTACAAAGGACTGTGAAACGCAGTTTCTTCCCAGCCCTGATCTGGCTGAAGTAGAACTTCTGCTATGCCGTGTGCAACATGGCCCTAGAGGTGCAAGGCACAAAGTCCTGCCTTGTTTCCCCAAAGTGGAGACTAGTACCTCAGCGTCAAGCTTCCAGCTCTTGGAGCAGCTAAGAAACAGCTTGCTGTGCACAGGGCTCTTCCAGCCTACCTGGAACATGTCTTACAAAGGCCTGTGAAACGCAGTTTCTTTGCAGGCCTGATCTGGCTGAAGTAGAACTTCTGCTCTGGGTGTGCTACATTGCCCTAGAGCTGAAAGGCACAACGTGGTGTCTCCTTTCCAAAGGGCGTGTTGGGCCCCACAGCATCTTGCTTCCAGCTCTCTGGGAAGCTAAGAAACAACTCGCTCTGCACAGTGCTCTTACAGCCTAGTGGGAACATCTCTTCCAAAGGCCTGTGAAACGCAATTTCTTTGCAGGCATGATCTGGCTGAAGTAGGACTTCTGCTCTGGGTGTGCTACTTTGCCCTAGAGCTGAAAGGCACAACGTGCAGGCTTCTTTCCAAAGGGCGAGTTGGGCCCCAGAGCATCTTGCTTCCAGCTCTTTGGGAAGCTAAGAAACAACTCGCTCTGCACAGTGCTCTTACAGCCTACCGGGAACATCTCTTCCAAAGGCCTGTGAAACGCAGTTTCTTTGCAGGCCTGATCTGGCTGAAGTAGTTCTTCTGGTCTGGGTGTGCTACTTTGCCCTAGAGCTGAAAGGCACAACGTGCAGGCTTCTTTCCAAAGGGCGAGTTGGGCCCCACAGCATCTTGCTTCCAGCTCTTTGGGAAGCTAAGAAACAACTCGCTCTGCACAGTGCTCTTACAGCCTACCGGGAACATCTCTTCCAAAAGGCCCGTGAAACGCAGTTTCTTTGAAGGCCTGATCTGGCTGATGTAGGACTTCATGTCTGGGTGTGCTACTTTGCCCTAGAGCTGAAAGGCACAACGTGCCGGCTTCTTTCCAAAGGGCGTGTTGGGCCCCACAGCATCTTGCTTCCAGCTCTCTGGGGAGCTAAGAAACAACTCGCTCTGCACAGTGCTCTTACAACCTACCGGGAACATCTCTCCCAAAGGCCTGTGAAACGCAGTTTCTTTGCAGGCCTGATCTGGCTGAACTAGGACTTCTGCTCTCGGTGTGCTACTTTGCCCTAGAGCTGAAAGGTACAACGTGCAGGCTTCTTTCCAAAGGGCGAGTTGGGCCCCTAAGCATCTTGCTTCCAGCTCTTTGGGAAGCTAAGAAACAACACTCTCTGCACAGTGCTCTTACAGCCTACCGGGAACATCTCTTCCAAAGGCCTGTGAAACGCAGTTTCTTTGCAGGCCTGATCTGGCTGAACTAGGACTTCTGCTCTCGGTGTGCTACTTTGCCCTAGAGCTGAAAGGTACAACGTGCAGGCTTCTTTCCAAAGGGCGAGTTGGGCCCCTAAGAATCTTGCTTCCAGCTCTTTGGGAAGCTAAGAAACAACTCTCTCTGCACAGTGCTCTTACAGCCTACCGGGAGCATCTCTTCCAAAGGCCTGTGAAACGCAGTTTCTTTGCAGGCCTGATCTGGCTGAAGTGGGACTTCTGCTCTGGGTGTGCTACTTTGCCCTAGAGCTGAAAGGCACAACGTGCAGGCTTCTTTCCAAAGGGCGAGTTGGGCCCCACAGCATCTTGCTTCCAGCTCTTTGGGAAGCTAAGAAACAACTCGCTCTGCGCAGTGCTCTTACAGCCTACCGGGAACATCTCTTACAAAGGCCTGTGAAACGCAGTTTCTTTGCAAGCCTGATCTGGCTGAAGTAGGACATCTGCTCTGGGTGTGCTACATTGCCCTAGAGCTGAAAGGCACAACGTGCAGGCTTCTTTCCAAAGGGCGAGTTGGGCCCCACATCATCTTGCTTCCAGCTCTTTGGGAAGCTAAGAAACAACTCGCTCTGCACAGTGCTCTTACAGCCTACCGGGAACATCTCTTCCAAAGGCCTGTGAAACGCAGTTTCTTTGCAGGCCTGATCTGGCTGAAGTAGAACTTCTGCTCTGGGTGTGCTAGATTGCCCTGGAGCTGAAAGGCGCAACCCGCAGTCTTCTTTCCAAAGGGCGAGTTGGGCCCCAAACCGTTTGCTTCCAGCTCTTTGGGAAGCGAAGAAACAACTCTCTCTGCATAGGGCTCTTACAGCCTACCGGGAACATGTCTTACAAAGGACTGTGAAACGCAGTTTCTTCCCAGCCCTGATCTGGCTGAAGTAGAACTTCTGCTCTGCCGTGTGCAACATCGCCCTAGAGATGCAAGGCACAAAGTCCTGCCTTGTTTCCCCACAGGGGAGACTAGTACCTCAGCGTCCAGCTTCCAGCTCTTGGGGCAGATAAGAAACAGCTTGCTGTGCACAGGGCTCTTCCAGCCTACCTGGAACATGTCTTACAAAGGCCTGTGAAACGCAGTTTCTATGCAGGCCTGATCTGGCTGAAGTAGGACTTCTGCTCTGGGTGTGCTACATTGCCCTAGAGCTGAAGGGCACAACGTGCAGGCTTCTTTCCAAAGGGCGAGTTGGGCCCCACAGCATCTTGCTTCCAGCTCTTTGGGAAGCTAAGAAACAACTCGCTCTGCAGAGCTCTCTTACAGCCTAGTGGGAACATCTCTTGCAAAGGCCTGAGAAATGCAGTTTCTTTGCAGGCCTTATGTCGCTGAGGTAGAACTGCTGCTATGCCGTGTCCTACATCGGCCTACAGTTGCAAGGCTCAAAGTCCTGTCTTGACTCCTCAAGGGCAGACAGGCCCCACAGCGTGGGGCTTCCTCCTCTTTGGGCAGCTAAGAAACAACTCGCTCTGCTCTGGTGTTTTACAGCCTACAGGGAACGAGTCTTACAAAGGATTGTGAAACGCAGTTTCTTCCCAGCCCTGATCTGGCTGAAGTAGAAATTCTGCTCTGCCGGGTCCTACATGGCGCTAGAGCTGCAAGGCACAAAGTCCTGCCTTGATTCCACAAGGGTAGACAAGTCCCTCAGGTCCAGCATCCAGCTCTTTCGGCAGCTAAGAAACAACTCGCTCTGCATAGGGCTCTTACAGCCTACCGGGAACATGTCTTACAAAGGACTGTGAAACGCAGTTTCTTCCCAGCCCTGATCTGGCTGAAGTAGAACTTCTGCTATGCCGTGTGCAACATGGCCCTAGAGGTGCAAGGCACAAAGTCCTGCCTTGTTTCCCCAAAGGGGAGACTAGTACCTCAGCGTCCAGCTTCCAGCTCTTGGAGCAGCTAAGAAACAGCTTGCTGTGCACAGGGCTCTTCCAGCCTACCTGGAACATGTCTTACAAAGGCCTGTGAAACGCAGTTTCTTTGCAGGCCTGATCTGGCTGAAGTGGGACTTCTGCTCTGGGTGTGCTACTTTGCCCTAGAGCTGAAAGGCACAACGTGCAGGCTTCTTTCCAAAGGGCGAGTTGGGCCCCACAGCATCTTGCTTCCAGCTTTTTGGGAAGCTAAGAAACAACTCGCTCTGCACAGTGCTCTTACAGCCTACCGGGAACATCTCTTCCAAAGGCCTGTGAAACGCAGTGTCTTTGCAGGCCTGATCTGGCTGAAGTAGGACTTCTGCTCTGGGTGTGCTACATTGCCCTAGAGCTGAAAGGCACAACGTGCAGTCTCCTTTCCAAAGGGCGATTTGGGCCCCAAAGCATCTTGCTTCCAGCTCTTTGGGAAGGTAAGAACCAACTCGCTCTGCAGACCTCTCTTACAGCCAACCGAGAACATCTCTTCCAAAGGCCTGAGAAATGCAGTTTCTTTGCAGGCCTTATCTCGCTGAGGTAGAACTGCTGCTATGCCCTGTCCTATATCGGCCTAGAGTTGCAAGGCTCAAAGTCCTGCCTTGACTCCTCAAGGGCAGACAGGACCCACAGCGTGGGGCTTCCACCTCTTTGGGCAGCTAAGAAACAACTTGCTCTGCACTGGTGTTTTACAGCCTACAGGGAACGAGTCTTACAAAGGCCTGTGAAACGCAGTTTCTTCCCAGCCCTGATGTGGCTGAAGTACAACATCTGCTCTGGGTGTCCTACATTGCCCTGGAGCTGAAAGGCACAACCCGCAGTCTTCTTTCCAAAGGGCGAGTTGGACCCCAAAGCATCTTGCTTTCAGCTCTTTGGGAAGCTAAGAAACAACTCGCTCTGACAGTGCTCTTACAGCCTAGGGAGAACATCTCTTACAAAGGCATGTGAACCGCAATTTCTATGCAGGCCTGATCTGGCTGAAGTAGAACTTCTGCTCTGGGTGTGCTACACTGCCCTAGAGCTGAAAGGCACAACGTGCAGGCTTCTTTCCAAAGGGCGAGTTGGGCCCCACAGCATCCTGCTTCCAGCTCTTTGGGAAGCTAAGAAACAACTCGCTCTGCACAGTGCTCTTACAGCCTACCGGGAACATCTCTTCCAAAGGCCTGTGAAACGCAGTTTCTTTGCAGGCCTGATCTGGCTGAAGTTGTTCTTCTGGTCTGGGTGTGCTACTTTGCACTAGAGCTGAAAGGCACAACGTGCAGGCTTCTTTCCAAAGGGCGAGTTGGGCCCCACAGCATCTTGCTTCCAGCTCTTTGGGAAGCTAAGAAACAACTCGCTCTGCACAGTGCTCTTACAGTCTACTGGGAACATCTCTTCCAAAGGCCCGTGAAACGCAGTTTCTTTGAAGGCCTGATCTGGCTGATGTAGGACTTCTTGTCTGAGTGTGCTACTGTGTCCTAGAGCTGAAAGGCACAACGTGCAGTCTTCTTTCCAAAGGGCGAGTTGGGCCCCACAGCATCTTGCTTCCAGCTCTTTGGGAAGCTAAGAAACAACTCGCTCTGCACAGTGCTCTTACAGCCTACCGGGAACATCTCTTCCAAAGGCCTGTGAAACGCAGTTTCTTTGCAGGCCTGATCTGGCTGAAGTAGGACTTCTGCTCTGGGTGTGCTACTTTGCCCTAGAGCTGAAAGGCACAACGTGCAGGCTTCTTTCCAAAGGGCGAGTTGGGCCCCACAGCATCCTGCTTCCAGCTCTTTGGGAAGCTAAGAAACAACTCGCTCTGCACAGTGCTCTTACAGCCTACCGGGAACATCTCTTCCAAAGGCCTGTGAAACGCAGTTTCTTTGCAGGCCTGATCTGGCTGAAGTAGGACTTCTGCTCTGGGTGTGCTACATTGCCCTAGAGCTGAAAGGCACAACGTGCAGGCGTCTTTCCAAAGGGCAGTTGGGCCCCACAGCATCTTGCTTCCTGCTCTTTGGGAAGCTAAGAAACAACTCGCTCTGCACAGTGCTCTTACAGCCTACCGGGAACATCTCTTAGAAAGGCCTGTGAAACGCAGTTTCTTTGCAAGCCTGATCTGGCTGAAGTAGGACTTCTGCTCTGGGTGTGCTACTTTGCCCTAGAGCTGAAAGGCACAACGTGCAGGCTTCTTTCCAAAGGGCGAGTTGGGCCCCACAGCATCTTGCTTCCAGCTCTCTGGGAAGCTAAGAAACAACTCGCTCTGCATAGGGCTCTTACAGCCTAACGGGAACATGTCTTACAAAGGACTGTGAAACGCAGTTTCTTCCCAACCCTGATCTGGCTGAAGTAGAACTTCTGCTCTGCCATGTGCAACATCGCCCTAGAGATGCAAGGCACAAAGTCCTGCCTTGTTTCCCCAAAGGGGAGACTAGTACCTCAGCGTCCAGCTTCCAGCTCTTGGAGCAGATAAGAAACAGCTTGCTGTGCACAGGGCTCTTCCAGCCTACCTGGAACATGTCTTACAAAGGCCTGTGAAACGCAGTTTCTATGCAGGCCTGATCTGGCTGAAGTAGGACTTCTGCTCTGGGTGTGCTACATTGCCCTAGAGCTGAAGGGCACAACGTGCAGGCTTCTTTCCAAAGGGCGAGTTGGGCCCCACATCATCTTGCTTCCAGCTCTTTGGGAAGCTAAGAAACAACTCGCTCTGCACAGTGCTCTTACAGCCTACCGGGAACATCTCTTCCAAAGGCCTGTGAAATGCAGTTTCTTTGCAGGCCTGATCTGGCTGAAGTAGAACTTCTGTTCTGGGTGTGCTACTTTGCCCTAGAGCTGAAAGGCACAACGTGCAGGCTTCTTTCCAAAGGGCGAGTTGGGCCCCAAACCGTTTGCTTCCAGCTCTTTGGGAAGCGAAGAAACAACTCTCTCTGCATAGGGCTCTTACAGCCTACCGGGAACATGTCTTACAAAGGACTGTGAAACGCAGTTTCTTCCCAGCCCTGATCTGGCTGAAGTAGAACTTCTGCTCTGCCGTGTGCAACATGGCCCTAGAGATGCAAGGCACAAAGTCCTGCCTTGTTTCCCCACAGGGGAGACTAGTACCTCAGCGTCCAGCTTCCAGCTCTTGGGGCAGATAAGAAACAGCTTGCTGTGCACAGGGCTCTTCCAGCCTACCTGGAACATGTCTTACAAAGGCCTGTGAAACGCAGTTTCTATGCAGGCCTGATCTGGCTGAAGTAGGACTTCTGCTCTGGGTGTGCTACATTGCCCTAGAGCTGAAGGGCACAACGTGCAGGCTTCTTTCCAAAGGGCGAGTTGGGCCCCACAGCATCTTGCTTCCAGCTCTTTGGGAAGCTAAGAAACAACTCGCTCTGCAGAGCTCTCTTACAGCCAACCGGGAACATCTCTTGCAAAGGCCTGAGAAATGCAGTTTCTTTGCAGGCCTTATGTCGCTGAGGTAGAACTGCTGCTATGCCGTGTCCTACATCGGCCTACAGTTGCAAGGCTCAAAGTCCTGTCTTGACTCCTCAAGGGCAGACAGGCCCCACAGCGTGGGGCTTCCTCCTCTTTGGGCAGCTAAGAAACAACTCGCTCTGCTCTGGTGTTTTACAGCCTACAGGGAACGAGTCTTACAAAGGATTGTGAAACGCAGTTTCTTCCCAGCCCTGATCTGGCTGAAGTAGAAATTCTGCTCTGCCGGGTCCTACATGGCGCTAGAGCTGCAAGGCACAAAGTCCTGCCTTGATTCCACAAGGGTAGACAAGTCCCTCAGGTCCAGCATCCAGCTCTTTCGGCAGCTAAGAAACAACTCGCTCTGCATAGGGCTCTTACAGCCTACCGGGAACATGTCTTACAAAGGACTGTGAAACGCAGTTTCTTCCCAGCCCTGATCTGGCTGAAGTAGAACTTCTGCTATGCCGTGTGCAACATGGCCCTAGAGGTGCAAGGCACAAAGTCCTGCCTTGTTTCCCCAAAGGGGAGACTAGTACCTCAGCGTCCAGCTTCCAGCTCTTGGAGCAGCTAAGAAACAGCTTGCTGTGCACAGGGCTCTTCCAGCCTACCTGGAACATGTCTTACAAAGGCCTGTGAAACGCAGTTTCTTTGCAGGCCTGATCTGGCTGAAGTGGGACTTGTGCTCTGGGTGTGCTACTTTGCCCTAGAGCTGAAAGGCACAACGTGCAGGCTTCTTTCCAAAGGGCGAGTTGGGCCCCACAGCATCTTGCTTCCAGCTTTTTGGGAAGCTAAGAAACAACTCGCTCTGCACAGTGCTCTTACAGCCTACCGGGAACATCTCTTCCAAAGGCCTGTGAAACGCAGTGTCTTTGCAGGCCTGATCTGGCTGAAGTAGGACTTCTGCTCTGGGTGTGCTACATTGCCCTAGAGCTGAAAGGCACAACGTGCAGTCTCCTTTCCAAAGGGCGATTTGGGCCCCAAAGCATCTTGCTTCCAGCTCTTTGGGAAGGTAAGAACCAACTCGCTCTGCAGACCTCTCTTACAGCCAACCGAGAACATCTCTTCCAAAGGCCTGAGAAATGCAGTTTCTTTGCAGGCCTTATCTCGCTGAGGTAGAACTGCTGCTATGCCCTGTCCTATATCGGCCTAGAGTTGCAAGGCTCAAAGTCCTGCCTTGACTCCTCAAGGGCAGACAGGACCCACAGCGTGGGGCTTCCACCTCTTTGGGCAGCTAAGAAACAACTTGCTCTGCACTGGTGTTTTACAGCCTACAGGGAACGAGTCTTACAAAGGCCTGTGAAACGCAGTTTCTTCCCAGCCCTGATGTGGCTGAAGTACAACATCTGCTCTGGGTGTCCTACATTGCCCTGGAGCTGAAAGGCACAACCCGCAGTCTTCTTTCCAAAGGGCGAGTTGGACCCCAAAGCATCTTGCTTTCAGCTCTTTGGGAAGCTAAGAAACAACTCGCTCTGACAGTGCTCTTACAGCCTAGGGAGAACATCTCTTACAAAGGCATGTGAACCGCAATTTCTATGCAGGCCTGATCTGGCTGAAGTAGAACTTCTGCTCTGGGTGTGCTACACTGCCCTAGAGCTGAAAGGCACAACGTGCAGGCTTCTTTCCAAAGGGCGAGTTGGGCCCCACAGCATCCTGCTTCCAGCTCTTTGGGAAGCTAAGAAACAACTCGCTCTGCACAGTGCTCTTACAGCCTACCGGGAACATCTCTTCCAAAGGCCTGTGAAACGCAGTTTCTTTGCAGGCCTGATCTGGCTGAAGTTGTTCTTCTGGTCTGGGTGTGCTACTTTGCCCTAGAGCTGAAAGGCACAACGTGCAGGCTTCTTTCCAAAGGGCGAGTTGGGCCCCACAGCATCTTGCTTCCAGCTCTTTGGGAAGCTAAGAAACAACTCGCTCTGCACAGTGCTCTTACAGTCTACTGGGAACATCTCTTCCAAAGGCCCGTGAAACGCAGTTTCTTTGAAGGCCTGATCTGGCTGATGTAGGACTTCTTGTCTGAGTGTGCTACTGTGTCCTAGAGCTGAAAGGCACAACGTGCAGTCTTCTTTCCAAAGGGCGAGTTGGGCCCCACAGCATCTTGCTTCCAGCTCTTTGGGAAGCTAAGAAACAACTCGCTCTGCACAGTGCTCTTACAGCCTACCGGGAACATCTCTTCCAAAGGCCTGTGAAACGCAGTTTCTTTGCAGGCCTGATCTGGCTGAAGTAGGACTTCTGCTCTGGGTGTGCTACTTTGCCCTAGAGCTGAAAGGCACAACGTGCAGGCTTCTTTCCAAAGGGCGAGTTAGGCCCCACAGCATCCTGCTTCCAGCTCTTTGGGAAGCTAAGAAACAACTCGCTCTGCACAGTGCTCTTACAGCCTACCGGGAACATCTCTTCCAAAGGACTGTGAAACGCAGTTTCTTTGCAGGCCTGATCTGGCTGAAGTAGGACTTCTGCTCTGGGTGTGCTACATTGCCCTAGAGCTGAAAGGCACAACGTGCAGGCTTCTTTCCAAAGGGCAGTTGGGCCCCACAGCATCTTGCTTCCTGCTCTTTGGGAAGCTAAGAAACAACTCGCTCTGCACAGTGCTCTTACAGCCTACCGGGAACATCTCTTAGAAAGGCCTGTGAAACGCAGTTTCTTTGCAAGCCTGATCTGGCTGAAGTAGGACTTCTGCTCTGGGTGTGCTACATTGCCCTAGAGCTGAAGGGCACAACGTGCAGGCTTCTTTCCAAAGGGCGAGTTGGGCCCCACAGCATCTTGCTTCCAGCTCTTTGGGAAGCTAAGAAACAACTCGCTCTGCAGAGCTCTCTTACAGCCAACCGGGAACATCTCTTGCAAAGGCCTGAGAAATGCAGTTTCTTTGCAGGCCTTATATCGCTGAGGTAGAACTGCTGCTATGCCGTGTCCTACATCGGCCTAGAGTTGCAAGGCTCAAAGTCCTGTCTTGACTCCTCAAGGGCAGACAGGCCCCACAGCGTGGGGCTTCCTCCTCTTTGGGCAGCTAAGAAACAACTCGCTCTGCTCTGGTGTTTTACAGCCTACAGGGAACGAGTCTTACAAAGGATTGTGAAACGCAGTTTCTTCCCAGCCCTGCTCTGGCTGAAGTAGAAATTCTGCTCTGCCGGGTCCTACATGGCGCTAGAGCTGCAAGGCACAAAGTCCTGCCTTGATTCCACAAGGGTAGACAAGTCCCTCAGGTCCAGCATCCAGCTCTTTCGGCAGCTAAGAAACAACTCGCTCTGCATAGGGCTCTTACAGCCTACCGGGAACATGTCTTACAAAGGACTGTGAAACGCAGTTTCTTCCCAGCCCTGATCTGGCTGAAGTAGAACTTCTGCTATGCCGTGTGCAACATGGCCCTAGAGGTGCAAGGCACAAAGTCCTGCCTTGTTTCCCCAAAGGGGAGACTAGTACCTCAGCGTCCAGCTTCCAGCTCTTGGAGCAGCTAAGAAACAGCTTGCTGTGCACAGGGCTCTTCCAGCCTACCTGGAACATGTCTTACAAAGGCCTGTGAAACGCAGTTTCTTTGCAGGCCTGATCTGGCTGAAGTAGAACTTCTGCTCTGGGTGTGCTACATTGCCTTAGAGCTGAAAGGCACAACGTGGTGTCTCCTTTCCAAAGGCCGAGTTGGGCCCCAAAGCATCTTGCTTCCAGCTCTTTGGGAAGCTAAGAAACAACTCGCTCTGCACAGTGCTATTACAGCCTACCGGGAACATCTCTTCCAAAGGCCTGTGAAACGCAGTGTCTTTGCAGGCCTGATCTGGCTGAAGTAGGACTTCTGCTCTGGGTGTGCTACATTGCCCTAGAGCTGAAAGGCACAACGTGCAGTCTCCTTTCCAAAGGGCGATTTGGGCCCCAAAGCATCTTGCTTCCAGCTCTTTGGGAAGGTAAGAACCAACTCGCTCTGCAGACCTCTCTTACAGCCAACCGAGAACATCTCTTCCAAAGGCCTGAGAAATGCAGTTTCTTTGCAGGCCTTATCTCGCTGAGGTAGAACTGCTGCTATGCCGTGTCCTACATCGGCCTAGAGTTGCAAGGCTCAAAGTCCTGTCTTGACTCCTCAAGGGCAGACAGGCCCCACAGCGTGGGGCTTCCTCCTCTTTGGGCAGCTAAGAATCAACTCACTCTGCTCTGGTGTTTTACAGCCTACAGGGAACGAGTCTTACAAAGGATTGTGAAACGCAGTTTCTTCCCAGCCCTGCTCTGGCTGAAGTAGAAATTCTGCTCTGCCGGGTCCTACATGGCGCTAGAGCTGCAAGGCACAAAGTCCTGCCTTTATTCCACAAGGGTAGACAAGTCCCTCAGGTCCAGCATCCAGCTGTTTCGGCAGCTAAGAAACAACTCGCTCTGCATAGGGCTCTTACAGCCTACCGGGAACATGTCTTACAAAGGACTGTGAAACGCAGTTTCTTCCCAGCCCTGATCTGGCTGAAGTAGAACTTCTGCTATGCCGTGTGCAACATGGCCCTAGAGGTGCAAGGCACAAAGTCCTGCCTTGTTTCCCCAAAGGGGAGACTAGTACCTCAGCGTCCAGCTTCCAGCTCTTGGAGCAGCTAAGAAACAGCTTGCTGTGCACAGGGCTCTTCCAGCCTACCTGGAACATGTCTTACAAAGGCCTGTGAAACGCAGTTTCTTTGCAGGCCTGATCTGGCTGAAGTAGAACTTCTGCTCTGGGTGTGCTACATTGCCTTAGAGCTGAAAGGCACAACGTGGTGTCTCCTTTCCAAAGGCCGAGTTGGGCCCCAAAGCATCTTGCTTCCAGCTCTTTGGGAAGCTAAGAAACAACTCGCTCTGCACAGTGCTCTTACAGCCTACCGGGAACATCTCTTCCAAAGGCCTGTGAAACGCAGTGTCTTTGCAGGCCTGATCTGGCTGAAGTAGGACTTCTGCTCTGGGTGTGCTACATTGCCCTAGAGCTGAAAGGCACAACGTGCAGTCTCCTTTCCAAAGGGCGATTTGGGCCCCAAAGCATCTTGCTTCCAGCTCTTTGGGAAGGTAAGAACCAACTCGCTCTGCAGACCTCTCTTACAGCCAACCGAGAACATCTCTTCCAAAGGCCTGAGAAATGCAGTTTCTTTGCAGGCCTTATCTCGCTGAGGTAGAACTGCTGCTATGCCCTGTCCTACATCGGCCTAGAGTTGCTAGGCTCAAAGTCCTGCCTTGACTCCTCAAGGGCAGACAGGACCCACAGCGTGGGGCTTCCACCTCTTTGGGCAGCTAAGAAACAACTTGCTCTGCACTGGTGTTTTACAGCCTACAGGGAACGAGTCTTACAAAGGCCTGTGAAATGCAGTTTCTTCCCAGCCCTGATGTGGCTGAAGTAGAACTTCTGCTCTGGGTGTCCTACATTGCCCTGGAGCTGATGGCACAACCCGCAGTCTTCTTTCCAAAGGGCGAGTTGGACCCCAAAGCATCTTGCTTTCAGCTCTTTGGGAAGCTAAGAAACAACTCGCTCTGACAGTGCTCTTACAGCCTAGGGAGAACATCTCTTACAAAGGCATGTGAACCGCAGTTTCTATGCAGGCCTGATCTGGCTGAAGTAGAACTTCTGCTCTGGGTGTGCTACATTGCCCTAGAGCTGAAAGGCACAACGTGCAGGCTTCTTTCCAAAGGGCGAGTTGGGCCCCACAGCATCTTGCTTCCAGCTCTTTGGGAAGCTAAGAAACAACTCGCTCTGCACAGTGCTCTTACAGCCTACCAGGAACATCACTTACAAAGGCCTGTGAAACGCAGTTTCTTTGCAAGCCTGATCTGGCTGAAGTAGGACTTCTGCTCTGGGTGTGCTACATTGCCCTAGAGCTGAAAGGCACAACGTGCAGGCTTCTTTCCAAAGGGCGAGTTGGGCCCCAAACCATTTGCTTCCAGCTCTTTGGGAAGCTAAGAAACAACTCGCTCTGCACAGGGCTCTTACAGCCTAGTGGGAACATCTCTTCCAAAGGACTGTGAAACGCAGTTTCTTCCCAGCCCTGATCTGGCTGAAGTAGAACTTCTGCTCTGCCGTGTGCAACATGGCCCTAGACATGCAAGGCACAAAGTCCTGCCTTGTTTCCCCAAAGGGGAGACTAGTACCTCAGCGTCCAGCTTCCAGCTCTTGGAGCAGATAAGAAACAGCTTGCTGTGCACAGGGCTCTTCCAGCCTACCTGGAACATGTCTTACAAAGGCCTGTGAAACGCAATTTCTATGCAGGCCTGATCTGGCTGAGGTAGGACTTCTGCTCTGGGTGTGCTACATTGCCCTAGAGCTGAAGGGCACAACGTGCAGGCTTCTTTCCAAAGGGCGAGTTGGGCCCCACAGCATCTTGCTTCCAGCTCTTTGGGAAGCTAAGAAACAACTCGCTCTGCAGAGCTCTCTTACAGCCAACCGGGAACATCTCTTGCAAAGGCCTGAGAAATGCAGTTTCTTTGCAGGCCTTATATCGCTGAGGTAGAACTGCTGCTATGCCGTGTCCTACATCGGCCTAGAGTTGCAAGGCTCAAAGTCCTGTCTTGACTCCTCAAGGGCAGACAGGCCCCACAGCGTGGGGCTTCCTCCTCTTTGGGCAGCTAAGAAACAACTCGCTCTGCATAGGGCTCTTACAGCCTACCGGGAACATGTCTTACAAAGGACTGTGAAACTCAGTTTCTTCCCAGCCCTGATCTGGCTGAAGTAGAACTTCTGCTATGCCGTGTGCAACATGGCCCTAGAGGTGCAAGGCACAAAGTCCTGCCTTGTTTCCCCAAAGGGGAGACTAGTACCTCAGCGTCCAGCTTCCAGCTCTTGGAGCAGCTAAGAAACAGCTTGCTGTGCACAGGGCTCTTCCAGCCTACCTGGAACATGTCTTACAAAGGCCTGTGAAACGCAGTTTCTTTGCAGGCCTGATCTGGCTGAAGTAGGACTTCTGCTCTGGGTGTGCTACATTGCCCTAGAGCTGAAAGGCACAACGTGCAGTCTCCTTTCCAAAGGGCGATTTGGGCCCCAATGCATCTTGCTTCCAGCTCTTTGGGAAGGTAAGAACCAACTCGCTCTGCAGACCTCTCTTACAGCCAACCGAGAACATCTCTTCCAAAGGCCTGAGAAATGCAGTTTCTTTGCAGGCATTATCTCGCTGAGGTAGAAATGCTGCTATGCCCTGTCCTACATCGGCCTAGAGTTGCAAGGCTCAAAGTCCTGCCTTGACTCCTCAAGGGCAGACAGGACCCACAGCGTGGGGCTTCCACCTCTTTGGGCAGCTAAGAAACAACTTGCTCTGCACTGGTGTTTTACAGCCTACAGGGAACGAGTCTTACAAAGGCCTGTGAAATGCAGTTTCTTCCCAGCCCTGATGTGGCTGAAGTAGAACTTCTGCTCTGGGTGTCCTACATTGCCCTGGAGCTGAAAGGCACAACCCGCAGTCTTCTTTCCAAAGGGCGAGTTGGACCCCAAAGCATCTTGCTTTCAGCTCTTTGGGAAGCTAAGAAACAACTCGCTCTGACAGTGCTCTTACAGCCTAGGGAGAACATCTCTTACAAAGGCATGTGAACCGCAGTTTCTATGCAGGCCTGATCTGGCTGAAGTAGAACTTCTGCTCAGGGTGTGCTACATTGCCCTAGAGCTGAAAGGCACAACGTGGTGTCTCCTTTCCAAAGGCCGAGTTGGGCCCCAAAGCATCTTGCTTCCAGCTCTTTGGGAAGCTAAGAAACAACTCGCTCTGCACTGTGCTCTTACAGCCTACCGGGAACATCTCTTCCAAAGGCCTGTGAAACGCAGTTTCTTTGCAGGCCTGATCTGGCTGAAGTAGGACTTCTGCTCTGGGTGTGGTACATTGCCCTAGAGCTGAAAGGCACAACGTGCCGGCTTCTTTCCAAAGGGCGAGTAGGGCCCCACAGCATCTTGCTTCCAGCTCTTTGGGAAGCTAAGAAACAACTCGCTCTGCAGAGCTCTCTTACAGCCAACCGGGAACATCTCTTGCAAAGGCCTGAGAAATGCAGTTTCTTTGCAGGCCTTATATCGCTGAGGTAGAACTGCTGCTATGCCGTGTCCTACATCGGCCTAGAGTTGCAAGGCACAAAGTCCTGCCTTGTTTCCCCAAAGGGGAGACTAGTACCTCAGCGTCCAGCTTCCAGCTCTTGGAGCAGCTAAGAAACAGCTTGCTGTGCACAGGGCTCTTCCAGCCTACCTGGAACATGTCTTACAAAGGCCTGTGAAACGCAGTTTCTTCCCAGCCCTGATGTGGCTGAAGTAGAACTTCTGCTCTGGGTGTCCTACATTGCCCTGGAGCTGATGGCACAACCTGCAGTCTTCTTTCCAAAGGGCGAGTTGGACCCCAAAGCATCTTGCTTTCAGCTCTTTGGGAAGCTAAGAAACAACTCGCTCTGACAGTGCTCTTACAGCCTAGGGAGAACATCTCTTACAAAGGCATGTGAACCGCAGTTTCTATGCAGGCCTCATCTGGCAGAAGTAGAACTTCTGCTCTGGGTGTGCTACATTGCCCTAGAGCTGAAAGGCACAACGTGGTGTCTCTTTTCCAAAGGCCGAGTTGGGCCCCAAAGCATCTTGCCTCCAGCTCTTTGGGAAGCTAAGAAACAACTCGCTCTGCACAGTGCTCTTACAGCCTACCGGGAACATCTCTTACAAAGGCCTGTGAAACGCAGTTTCTTTGCAGGCCTGATCTGGCTGAAGTAGGACTTCTGCTCTGGGTGTGCTACATTGCCCTAGAGCTGAAAGGCACAACCCGCAGGCTTCTTTCCAAAGGGCGAGTTGGGCCCCAAAGCATCTTGCTTCCAGCTCTTTGGGAAGCTAAGAAACAACTCGCTCTGCACAGTGCTCTTACAGCCTACCGGGAACATCTCTTCCAAAGGCCTGTGAAACGCAGTTTCTTTGCAGGCCTGATCAGGCTGATGTAGGACTTCTGCTCTGGGTGTGCTACTTTGCCCTAGAGCTGAAAGGCACAACGTGCAGGCTTCTTTCCAAAGGGCGAGTTGGGCCCCTAAGCATCTTGCTTCCAGCTCTTTGGGAAGCTAAGAAACAACTCTCTCTGCACAGTGCTCTTACAGCCTACCGGGAGCATCTCTTCCAAAGGCCTGTGAAATGCAGTTTCTTTGCAGGCCTGATCTGGCTGAAGTGGGACTTCTGCTCTGGGTGTTCTACTTTGCCCTAGAGCTGAAAGGCACAACGTGCAGGCTTCTTTCCAAAGGGCGAGTTGGGCCCCACAGCATCTTGCTTCCAGCTCTTTTGGAAGCTAAGAAACAACTCGCTCTGCACAGCGCTCTTACAGCCTACCGGGAACATCTCTTCCAAAGGCCTGTGAAACGCAGTTTCTTTGCAGGCCTGATCTGGCTGAAGTAGGACTTCTGCTCTGGGTGTGGTACATTGCCCTAGAGCTGAAAGGCACAACGTGCCGGCTTCTTTTGAAAGGGCGAGTTGGGCCCCACAGCATCTTGCTTCCAGCTCTCTGGGAAGCTAAGAAACAACTCGCTCTGCATAGGGCTCTTACAGCCTAACGGGAACATGTCTTACAAAGGACTGTGAAACGCAGTTTCTTCCCAGCCCTGATCTGGCTGAAGTAGAACTTCTGCTCTGCCATGTGCAACATCGCCCTAGAGATGCAAGGCACAAAGTCCTGCCTTGTTTCCCCAAAGGGGAGACTAGTACCTCAGCGTCCAGCTTCCAGCTCTTGGAGCAGATAAGAAACAGCTTGCTGTGCACAGGGCTCTTCCAGCCTACCTGGAACATGTCTTACAAAGGCCTGTGAAACGCAGTTTCTATGCAGGCCTGATCTGGCTGAAGTAGGACTTCTGCTCTGGGTGTGCTACATTGCCCTAGAGCTGAAGGGCACAACGTGCAGGCTTCTTTCCAAAGGGCGAGTTGGGCCCCACAGCATCTTGCTTCCAGCTCTTTGGGAAGCTAAGAAACAACTCGCTCTGCAGAGCTCTCTTACAGCCAACCGGGAACATCTCTTGCAAAGGCCTGAGAAATGCAGTTTCTTTGCAGGCCTTATATCGCTGAGGTAGAACTGCTGCTATGCCGTGTCCTACATCGGCCTAGAGTTGCAAGGCTCAAAGTCCTGTCTTGACTCCTCAAGGGCAGACAGGCCCCACAGCGTGGGGCTTCCTCCTCTTTGGGCAGCTAAGAATCAACTCGCTCTGCTCTGGTGTTTTACAGCCTACAGGGAACGAGTCTTACAAAGGATTGTGAAACGCAGTTTCTTCCCAGCCCTGCTCTGGCTGAAGTAGAAATTCTGCTCTGCCGGGTCCTACATGGCGCTAGAGCTGCAAGGCACAAAGTCCTGCCTTTATTCCACAAGGGTAGACAAGTCCCTCAGGTCCAGCATCCAGCTGTTTCGGCAGCTAAGAAACAACTCGCTCTGCATAGGGCTCTTACAGCCTACCGGGAACATGTCTTACAAAGGACTGTGAAACGCAGTTTCTTCCCAGCCCTGATCTGGCTGAAGTAGAACTTCTGCTATGCCGTGTGCAACATGGCCCTAGAGGTGCAAGGCACAAAGTCCTGCCTTGTTTCCCCAAAGGGGAGACTAGTACCTCAGCGTCCAGCTTCCAGCTCTTGGAGCAGCTAAGAAACAGCTTGCTGTGCACAGGGCTCTTCCAGCCTACCTGGAACATGTCTTACAAAGGCCTGTGAAACGCAGTTTCTTTGCAGGCCTGATCTGGCTGAAGTAGAACTTCTGCTCTGGGTGTGCTACATTGCCTTAGAGCTGAAAGGCACAACGTGGTGTCTCCTTTCCAAAGGCCGAGTTGGGCCCCAAAGCATCTTGCTTCCAGCTCTTTGGGAAGCTAAGAAACAACTCGCTCTGCACAGTGCTATTACAGCCTACCGGGAACATCTCTTCCAAAGGCCTGTGAAACGCAGTGTCTTTGCAGGCCTGATCTGGCTGAAGTAGGACTTCTGCTCTGGGTGTGCTACATTGCCCTAGAGCTGAAAGGCACAACGTGCAGTCTCCTTTCCAAAGGGCGATTTGGGCCCCAAAGCATCTTGCTTCCAGCTCTTTGGGAAGGTAAGAACCAACTCGCTCTGCAGACCTCTCTTACAGCCAACCGAGAACATCTCTTCCAAAGGCCTGAGAAATGCAGTTTCTTTGCAGGCCTTATCTCGCTGAGGTAGAACTGCTGCTATGCCCTGTCCTACATCGGCCTAGAGTTGCTAGGCTCAAAGTCCTGCCTTGACTCCTCAAGGGCAGACAGGACCCACAGCGTGGGGCTTCCACCTCTTTGGGCAGCTAAGAAACAACTTGCTCTGCACTGGTGTTTTACAGCCTACAGGGAACGAGTCTTACAAAGGCCTGTGAAATGCAGTTTCTTCCCAGCCCTGATGTGGCTGAAGTAGAACTTCTGCTCTGGGTGTCCTACATTGCCCTGGAGCTGATGGCACAACCCGCAGTCTTCTTTCCAAAGGGCGAGTTGGACCCCAAAGCATCTTGCTTTCAGCTCTTTGGGAAGCTAAGAAACAACTCGCTCTGACAGTGCTCTTACAGCCTAGGGAGAACATCTCTTACAAAGGCATGTGAACCGCAGTTTCTATGCAGGCCTGATCTGGCTGAAGTAGAACTTCTGCTCTGGGTGTGCTACATTGCCCTAGAGCTGAAAGGCACAACGTGCAGGCTTCTTTCCAAAGGGCGAGTTGGGCCCCACAGCATCTTGCTTCCAGCTCTTTGGGAAGCTAAGAAACAACTCGCTCTGCACAGTGCTCTTACAGCCTACCAGGAACATCACTTACAAAGGCCTGTGAAACGCAGTTTCTTTGCAAGCCTGATCTGGCTGAAGTAGGACTTCTGCTCTGGGTGTGCTACATTGCCCTAGAGCTGAAAGGCACAACGTGCAGGCTTCTTTCCAAAGGGCGAGTTGGGCCCCAAACCATTTGCTTCCAGCTCTTTGGGAAGCTAAGAAACAACTCGCTCTGCACAGGGCTCTTACAGCCTAGTGGGAACATCTCTTCCAAAGGACTGTGAAACGCAGTTTCTTCCCAGCCCTGATCTGGCTGAAGTAGAACTTCTGCTCTGCCGTGTGCAACATGGCCCTAGACATGCAAGGCACAAAGTCCTGCCTTGTTTCCCCAAAGGGGAGACTAGTACCTCAGCGTCCAGCTTCCAGCTCTTGGAGCAGATAAGAAACAGCTTGCTGTGCACAGGGCTCTTCCAGCCTACCTGGAACATGTCTTACAAAGGCCTGTGAAACGCAGTTTCTTTGCAGGCCTGATCTGGCTGAAGTAGAACTTCTGCTCTGGGTGTGCTACATTGCCTTAGAGCTGAAAGGCACAACGTGGTGTCTCCTTTCCAAAGGCCGAGTTGGGCCCCAAAGCATCTTGCTTCCAGCTCTTTGGGAAGCTAAGAAACAACTCGCTCTGCACAGTGCTATTACAGCCTACCGGGAACATCTCTTCCAAAGGCCTGTGAAACGCAGTGTCTTTGCAGGCCTGATCTGGCTGAAGTAGGACTTCTGCTCTGGGTGTGCTACATTGCCCTAGAGCTGAAAGGCACAACGTGCAGTCTCCTTTCCAAAGGGCGATTTGGGCCCCAAAGCATCTTGCTTCCAGCTCTTTGGGAAGGTAAGAACCAACTCGCTCTGCAGACCTCTCTTACAGCCAACCGAGAACATCTCTTCCAAAGGCCTGAGAAATGCAGTTTCTTTGCAGGCCTTATCTCGCTGAGGTAGAACTGCTGCTATGCCCTGTCCTACATCGGCCTAGAGTTGCTAGGCTCAAAGTCCTGCCTTGACTCCTCAAGGGCAGACAGGACCCACAGCGTGGGGCTTCCACCTCTTTGGGCAGCTAAGAAACAACTTGCTCTGCACTGGTGTTTTACAGCCTACAGGGAACGAGTCTTACAAAGGCCTGTGAAATGCAGTTTCTTCCCAGCCCTGATGTGGCTGAAGTAGAACTTCTGCTCTGGGTGTCCTACATTGCCCTGGAGCTGATGGCACAACCCGCAGTCTTCTTTCCAAAGGGCGAGTTGGACCCCAAAGCATCTTGCTTTCAGCTCTTTGGGAAGCTAAGAAACAACTCGCTCTGACAGTGCTCTTACAGCCTAGGGAGAACATCTCTTACAAAGGCATGTGAACCGCAGTTTCTATGCAGGCCTGATCTGGCTGAAGTAGAACTTCTGCTCTGGGTGTGCTACATTGCCCTAGAGCTGAAAGGCACAACGTGCAGGCTTCTTTCCAAAGGGCGAGTTGGGCCCCACAGCATCTTGCTTCCAGCTCTTTGGGAAGCTAAGAAACAACTCGCTCTGCACAGTGCTCTTACAGCCTACCAGGAACATCACTTACAAAGGCCTGTGAAACGCAGTTTCTTTGCAAGCCTGATCTGGCTGAAGTAGGACTTCTGCTCTGGGTGTGCTACATTGCCCTAGAGCTGAAGGGCACAACGTGCAGGCTTCTTTCCAAAGGGCGAGTTGGGCCCCACAGCATCTTGCTTCCAGCTCTTTGGGAAGCTAAGAAACAACTCGCTCTGCAGAGCTCTCTTACAGCCAACCGGGAACATCTCTTGCAAAGGCCTGAGAAATGCAGTTTCTTTGCAGGCCTTATATCGCTGAGGTAGAACTGCTGCTATGCCGTGTCCTACATCGGCCTAGAGTTGCAAGGCTCAAAGTCCTGTCTTGACTCCTCAAGGGCAGACAGGCCCCACAGCGTGGGGCTTCCTCCTCTTTGGGCAGCTAAGAAACAACTCGCTCTGCATAGGGCTCTTACAGCCTACCGGGAACATGTCTTACAAAGGACTGTGAAACTCAGTTTCTTCCCAGCCCTGATCTGGCTGAAGTAGAACTTCTGCTATGCCGTGTGCAACATGGCCCTAGAGGTGCAAGGCACAAAGTCCTGCCTTGTTTCCCCAAAGGGGAGACTAGTACCTCAGCGTCCAGCTTCCAGCTCTTGGAGCAGCTAAGAAACAGCTTGCTGTGCACAGGGCTCTTCCAGCCTACCTGGAACATGTCTTACAAAGGCCTGTGAAACGCAGTTTCTTTGCAGGCCTGATCTGGCTGAAGTAGGACTTCTGCTCTGGGTGTGCTACATTGCCCTAGAGCTGAAAGGCACAACGTGCAGTCTCCTTTCCAAAGGGTGATTTGGGCCCCAATGCATCTTGCTTCCAGCTCTTTGGGAAGGTAAGAACCAACTCGCTCTGCAGACCTCTCTTACAGCCAACCGAGAACATCTCTTCCAAAGGCCTGAGAAATGCAGTTTCTTTGCAGGCATTATCTCGCTGAGGTAGAAATGCTGCTATGCCCTGTCCTACATCGGCCTAGAGTTGCAAGGCTCAAAGTCCTGCCTTGACTCCTCAAGGGCAGACAGGACCCACAGCGTGGGGCTTCCACCTCTTTGGGCAGCTAAGAAACAACTTGCTCTGCACTGGTGTTTTACAGCCTACAGGGAACGAGTCTTACAAAGGCCTGTGAAATGCAGTTTCTTCCCAGCCCTGATGTGGCTGAAGTAGAACTTCTGCTCTGGGTGTCCTACATTGCCCTGGAGCTGAAAGGCACAACCCGCAGTCTTCTTTCCAAAGGGCGAGTTGGACCCCAAAGCATCTTGCTTTCAGCTCTTTGGGAAGCTAAGAAACAACTCGCTCTGACAGTGCTCTTACAGCCTAGGGAGAACATCTCTTACAAAGGCATGTGAACCGCAGTTTCTATGCAGGCCTGATCTGGCTGAAGTAGAACTTCTGCTCAGGGTGTGCTACATTGCCCTAGAGCTGAAAGGCACAACGTGGTGTCTCCTTTCCAAAGGCCGAGTTGGGCCCCAAAGCATCTTGCTTCCAGCTCTTTGGGAAGCTAAGAAACAACTCGCTCTGCACTGTGCTCTTACAGCCTACCGGGAACATCTCTTCCAAAGGCCTGTGAAACGCAGTTTCTTTGCAGGCCTGATCTGGCTGAAGTAGGACTTCTGCTCTGGGTGTGGTACATTGCCCTAGAGCTGAAAGGCACAACGTGCCGGCTTCTTTCCAAAGGGCGAGTAGGGCCCCACAGCATCTTGCTTCCAGCTCTTTGGGAAGCTAAGAAACAACTCGCTCTGCAGAGCTCTCTTACAGCCAACCGGGAACATCTCTTGCAAAGGCCTGAGAAATGCAGTTTCTTTGCAGGCCTTATATCGCTGAGGTAGAACTGCTGCTATGCCGTGTCCTACATCGGCCTAGAGTTGCAAGGCACAAAGTCCTGCCTTGTTTCCCCAAAGGGGAGACTAGTACCTCAGCGTCCAGCTTCCAGCTCTTGGAGCAGCTAAGAAACAGCTTGCTGTGCACAGGGCTCTTCCAGCCTACCTGGAACATGTCTTACAAAGGCCTGTGAAACGCAGTTTCTTCCCAGCCCTGATGTGGCTGAAGTAGAACTTCTGCTCTGGGTGTCCTACATTGCCCTGGAGCTGATGGCACAACCTGCAGTCTTCTTTCCAAAGGGCGAGTTGGACCCCAAAGCATCTTGCTTTCAGCTCTTTGGGAAGCTAAGAAACAACTCGCTCTGACAGTGCTCTTACAGCCTAGGGAGAACATCTCTTACAAAGGCATGTGAACCGCAGTTTCTATGCAGGCCTCATCTGGCAGAAGTAGAACTTCTGCTCTGGGTGTGCTACATTGCCCTAGAGCTGAAAGGCACAACGTGGTGTCTCTTTTCAAAAGGCCGAGTTGGGCCCCAAAGCATCTTGCCTCCAGCTCTTTGGGAAGCTAAGAAACAACTCGCTCTGCACAGTGCTCTTACAGCCTACCGGGAACATCTCTTACAAAGGCCTGTGAAACGCAGTTTCTTTGCAGGCCTGATCTGGCTGAAGTAGGACTTCTGCTCTGGGTGTGCTACATTGCCCTAGAGCTGAAAGGCACAACCCGCAGGCTTCTTTCCAAAGGGCGAGTTGGGCCCCAAAGCATCTTGCTTCCAGCTCTTTGGGAAGCTAAGAAACAACTCGCTCTGCACAGTGCTCTTACAGCCTACCGGGAACATCTCTTCCAAAGGCCTGTGAAACGCAGTTTCTTTGCAGGCCTGATCAGGCTGATGTAGGACTTCTGCTCTGGGTGTGCTACTTTGCCCTAGAGCTGAAAGGCACAACGTGCAGGCTTCTTTCCAAAGGGCGAGTTGGGCCCCTAAGCATCTTGCTTCCAGCTCTTTGGGAAGCTAAGAAACAACTCTCTCTGCACAGTGCTCTTACAGCCTACCGGGAGCATCTCTTCCAAAGGCCTGTGAAATGCAGTTTCTTTGCAGGCCTGATCTGGCTGAAGTGGGACTTCTGCTCTGGGTGTTCTACTTTGCCCTAGAGCTGAAAGGCACAACGTGCAGGCTTCTTTCCAAAGGGCGAGTTGGGCCCCACAGCATCTTGCTTCCAGCTCTTTTGGAAGCTAAGAAACAACTCGCTCTGCACAGCGCTCTTACAGCCTACCGGGAACATCTCTTCCAAAGGCCTGTGAAACGCAGTTTCTTTGCAGGCCTGATCTGGCTGAAGTAGGACTTCTGCTCTGGGTGTGGTACATTGCCCTAGAGCTGAAAGGCACAACGTGCCGGCTTCTTTTGAAAGGGCGAGTTGGGCCCCACAGCATCTTGCTTCCAGCTCTCTGGGAAGCTAAGAAACAACTCGCTCTGCATAGGGCTCTTACAGCCTAACGGGAACATGTCTTACAAAGGACTGTGAAACGCAGTTTCTTCCCAGCCCTGATCTGGCTGAAGTAGAACTTCTGCTCTGCCATGTGCAACATCGCCCTAGAGATGCAAGGCACAAAGTCCTGCCTTGTTTCCCCAAAGGGGAGACTAGTACCTCAGCGTCCAGCTTCCAGCTCTTGGAGCAGATAAGAAACAGCTTGCTGTGCACAGGGCTCTTCCAGCCTACCTGGAACATGTCTTACAAAGGCCTGTGAAACGCAGTTTCTATGCAGGCCTGATCTGGCTGAAGTAGGACTTCTGCTCTGGGTGTGCTACATTGCCCTAGAGCTGAAGGGCACAACGTGCAGGCTTCTTTCCAAAGGGCGAGTTGGGCCCCACAGCATCTTGCTTCCAGCTCTTTGGGAAGCTAAGAAACAACTCGCTCTGCAGAGCTCTCTTACAGCCAACCGGGAACATCTCTTGCAAAGGCCTGAGAAATGCAGTTTCTTTGCAGGCCTTATATCGCTGAGGTAGAACTGCTGCTATGCCGTGTCCTACATCGGCCTAGAGTTGCAAGGCTCAAAGTCCTGTCTTGACTCCTCAAGGGCAGACAGGCCCCACAGCGTGGGGCTTCCTCCTCTTTGGGCAGCTAAGAATCAACTCGCTCTGCTCTGGTGTTTTACAGCCTACAGGGAACGAGTCTTACAAAGGATTGTGAAACGCAGTTTCTTCCCAGCCCTGCTCTGGCTGAAGTAGAAATTCTGCTCTGCCGGGTCCTACATGGCGCTAGAGCTGCAAGGCACAAAGTCCTGCCTTTATTCCACAAGGGTAGACAAGTCCCTCAGGTCCAGCATCCAGCTGTTTCGGCAGCTAAGAAACAACTCGCTCTGCATAGGGCTCTTACAGCCTACCGGGAACATGTCTTACAAAGGACTGTGAAACGCAGTTTCTTCCCAGCCCTGATCTGGCTGAAGTAGAACTTCTGCTATGCCGTGTGCAACATGGCCCTAGAGGTGCAAGGCACAAAGTCCTGCCTTGTTTCCCCAAAGGGGAGACTAGTACCTCAGCGTCCAGCTTCCAGCTCTTGGAGCAGCTAAGAAACAGCTTGCTGTGCACAGGGCTCTTCCAGCCTACCTGGAACATGTCTTACAAAGGCCTGTGAAACGCAGTTTCTTTGCAGGCCTGATCTGGCTGAAGTAGAACTTCTGCTCTGGGTGTGCTACATTGCCTTAGAGCTGAAAGGCACAACGTGGTGTCTCCTTTCCAAAGGCCGAGTTGGGCCCCAAAGCATCTTGCTTCCAGCTCTTTGGGAAGCTAAGAAACAACTCGCTCTGCACAGTGCTATTACAGCCTACCGGGAACATCTCTTCCAAAGGCCTGTGAAACGCAGTGTCTTTGCAGGCCTGATCTGGCTGAAGTAGGACTTCTGCTCTGGGTGTGCTACATTGCCCTAGAGCTGAAAGGCACAACGTGCAGTCTCCTTTCCAAAGGGCGATTTGGGCCCCAAAGCATCTTGCTTCCAGCTCTTTGGGAAGGTAAGAACCAACTCGCTCTGCAGACCTCTCTTACAGCCAACCGAGAACATCTCTTCCAAAGGCCTGAGAAATGCAGTTTCTTTGCAGGCCTTATCTCGCTGAGGTAGAACTGCTGCTATGCCCTGTCCTACATCGGCCTAGAGTTGCTAGGCTCAAAGTCCTGCCTTGACTCCTCAAGGGCAGACAGGACCCACAGCGTGGGGCTTCCACCTCTTTGGGCAGCTAAGAAACAACTTGCTCTGCACTGGTGTTTTACAGCCTACAGGGAACGAGTCTTACAAAGGCCTGTGAAATGCAGTTTCTTCCCAGCCCTGATGTGGCTGAAGTAGAACTTCTGCTCTGGGTGTCCTACATTGCCCTGGAGCTGATGGCACAACCCGCAGTCTTCTTTCCAAAGGGCGAGTTGGACCCCAAAGCATCTTGCTTTCAGCTCTTTGGGAAGCTAAGAAACAACTCGCTCTGACAGTGCTCTTACAGCCTAGGGAGAACATCTCTTACAAAGGCATGTGAACTGCAGTTTCTATGCAGGCCTGATCTGGCTGAAGTAGAACTTCTGCTCTGGGTGTGCTACATTGCCCTAGAGCTGAAAGGCACAACGTGCAGGCTTCTTTCCAAAGGGCGAGTTGGGCCCCACAGCATCTTGCTTCCAGCTCTTTGGGAAGCTAAGAAACAACTCGCTCTGCACAGTGCTCTTACAGCCTACCAGGAACATCACTTACAAAGGCCTGTGAAACGCAGTTTCTTTGCAAGCCTGATCTGGCTGAAGTAGGACTTCTGCTCTGGGTGTGCTACATTGCCCTAGAGCTGAAAGGCACAACGTGCAGGCTTCTTTCCAAAGGGCGAGTTGGGCCCCAAACCATTTGCTTCCAGCTCTTTGGGAAGCTAAGAAACAACTCGCTCTGCACAGGGCTCTTACAGCCTAGTGGGAACATCTCTTCCAAAGGACTGTGAAACGCAGTTTCTTCCCAGCCCTGATCTGGCTGAAGTAGAACTTCTGCTCTGCCGTGTGCAACATGGCCCTAGACATGCAAGGCACAAAGTCCTGCCTTGTTTCCCCAAAGGGGAGACTAGTACCTCAGCGTCCAGCTTCCAGCTCTTGGAGCAGATAAGAAACAGCTTGCTGTGCACAGGGCTCTTCCAGCCTACCTGGAACATGTCTTACAAAGGCCTGTGAAACGCAATTTCTATGCAGGCCTGATCTGGCTGAGGTAGGACTTCTGCTCTGGGTGTGCTACATTGCCCTAGAGCTGAAGGGCACAACGTGCAGGCTTCTTTCCAAAGGGCGAGTTGGGCCCCACAGCATCTTGCTTCCAGCTCTTTGGGAAGCTAAGAAACAACTCGCTCTGCAGAGCTCTCTTACAGCCAACCGGGAACATCTCTTGCAAAGGCCTGAGAAATGCAGTTTCTTTGCAGGCCTTATATCGCTGAGGTAGAACTGCTGCTATGCCGTGTCCTACATCGGCCTAGAGTTGCAAGGCTCAAAGTCCTGTCTTGACTCCTCAAGGGCAGACAGGCCCCACAGCGTGGGGCTTCCTCCTCTTTGGGCAGCTAAGAAACAACTCGCTCTGCATAGGGCTCTTACAGCCTACCGGGAACATGTCTTACAAAGGACTGTGAAACTCAGTTTCTTCCCAGCCCTGATCTGGCTGAAGTAGAACTTCTGCTATGCCGTGTGCAACATGGCCCTAGAGGTGCAAGGCACAAAGTCCTGCCTTGTTTCCCCAAAGGGGAGACTAGTACCTCAGCGTCCAGCTTCCAGCTCTTGGAGCAGCTAAGAAACAGCTTGCTGTGCACAGGGCTCTTCCAGCCTACCTGGAACATGTCTTACAAAGGCCTGTGAAACGCAGTTTCTTTGCAGGCCTGATCTGGCTGAAGTAGAACTTCTGCTCTGGGTGTGCTACATTGCCCTAGAGCTGAAAGGCACAACGTGGTGTCTCCTTTCCAAAGGCCGAGTTGGGCCCCAAAGCATCTTGCTTCCAGCTCTTTGGGAAGCTAAGAAACAACTCGCTCTGCACAGTGCTCTTACAGCCTACCGGGAACATCTCTTCCAAAGGCCTGTGAAACGCAGTGTCTTTGCAGGCCTGATCTGGCTGAAGTAGGACTTCTGCTCTGGGTGTGCTACATTGCCCTAGAGCTGAAAGGCACAACGTGCAGTCTCCTTTCCAAAGGGCGATTTGGGCCCCAAAGCATCTTGCTTCCAGCTCTTTGGGAAGGTAAGAACCAACTCGCTCTGCAGACCTCTCTTACAGCCAACCGAGAACATCTCTTCCAAAGGCCTGAGAAATGCAGTTTCTTTGCAGGCATTATCTCGCTGAGGTAGAAATGCTGCTATGCCCTGTCCTACATCGGCCTAGAGTTGCAAGGCTCAAAGTCCTGCCTTGACTCCTCAAGGGCAGACAGGACCCACAGCGTGGGGCTTCCACCTCTTTGGGCAGCTAAGAAACAACTTGCTCTGCACTGGTGTTTTACAGCCTACAGGGAACGAGTCATACAAAGGCCTGTGAAATGCAGTTTCTTCCCAGCCCTGATGTGGCTGAAGTAGAACTTCTGCTCTGGGTGTCCTACATTGCCCTGGAGCTGAAAGGCACAACCCGCAGTCTTCTTTCCAAAGGGCGAGTTGGACCCCAAAGCATCTTGCTTTCAGCTCTTTGGGAAGCTAAGAAACAACTCGCTCTGACAGTGCTCTTACAGCCTAGGGAGAACATCTCTTACAAAGGCATGTGAACCGCAGTTTCTATGCAGGCCTGATCTGGCTGAAGTAGAACTTCTGCTCTGGGTGTGCTACATTGCCCTAGAGCTGAAAGGCACAACGTGGTGTCTCCTTTCCAAAGGCCGAGTTGGGCCCCAAAGCATCTTGCTTCCAGCTCTTTGGGAAGCTAAGAAACAACTCGCTCTGCACTGTGCTCTTACAGCCTACCGGGAACATCTCTTCCAAAGGCCTGTGAAACGCAGTTTCTTTGCAGGCCTGATCTGGCTGAAGTAGGACTTCTGCTCTGGGTGTGGTACATTGCCCTAGAGCTGAAAGGCACAACGTGCCGGCTTCTTTCCAAAGGGCGAGTAGGGCCCCACAGCATCTTGCTTCCAGCTCTTTGGGAAGCTAAGAAACAACTCGCTCTGCAGAGCTCTCTTACAGCCAACCGGGAACATCTCTTGCAAAGGCCTGAGAAATGCAGTTTCTTTGCAGGCCTTATATCGCTGAGGTAGAACTGCTGCTATGCCGTGTCCTACATCGGCCTAGAGTTGCAAGGCACAAAGTCCTGCCTTGTTTCCCCAAAGGGGAGACTAGTACCTCAGCGTCCAGCTTCCAGCTCTTGGAGCAGCTAAGAAACAGCTTGCTGTGCACAGGGCTCTTCCAGCCTACCTGGAACATGTCTTACAAAGGCCTGTGAAACGCAGTTTCTTCCCAGCCCTGATGTGGCTGAAGTAGAACTTCTGCTCTGGGTGTCCTACATTGCCCTGGAGCTGATGGCACAACCTGCAGTCTTCTTTCCAAAGGGCGAGTTGGACCCCAAAGCATCTTGCTTTCAGCTCTTTGGGAAGCTAAGAAACAACTCGCTCTGACAGTGCTCTTACAGCCTAGGGAGAACATCTCTTACAAAGGCATGTGAACCGCAGTTTCTATGCAGGCCTCATCTGGCAGAAGTAGAACTTCTGCTCTGGGTGTGCTACATTGCCCTAGAGCTGAAAGGCACAACGTGGTGTCTCTTTTCCAAAGGCCGAGTTGGGCCCCAAAGCATCTTGCCTCCAGCTCTTTGGGAAGCTAAGAAACAACTCGCTCTGCACAGTGCTCTTACAGCCTACCGGGAACATCTCTTACAAAGGCCTGTGAAACGCAGTTTCTTTGCAGGCCTGATCTGGCTGAAGTAGGACTTCTGCTCTGGGTGTGCTACATTGCCCTAGAGCTGAAAGGCACAACCCGCAGGCTTCTTTCCAAAGGGCGAGTTGGGCCCCAAAGCATCTTGCTTCCAGCTCTTTGGGAAGCTAAGAAACAACTCGCTCTGCACAGTGCTCTTACAGCCTACCGGGAACATCTCTTCCAAAGGCCTGTGAAACGCAGTTTCTTTGCAGGCCTGATCAGGCTGATGTAGGACTTCTGCTCTGGGTGTGCTACTTTGCCCTAGAGCTGAAAGGCACAACGTGCAGGCTTCTTTCCAAAGGGCGAGTTGGGCCCCAAACCATTTGCTTCCAGCTCTTTGGGAAGCTAAGAAACAACTCGCTCTGCACAGGGCTCTTACAGCCTAGTGGGAACATCTCTTCCAAAGGACTGTGAAACGCAGTTTCTTCCCAGCCCTGATCTGGCTGAAGTAGAACTTCTGCTCTGCCGTGTGCAACATCGCCCTAGAGATGCAAGGCACAAAGTCCTGCCTTGTTTCCCCAAAGGGGAGACTAGTACCTCAGCGTCCAGCTTCCAGCTCTTGGGGCAGATAAGAAACAGCTTGCTGTGCACAGGGCTCTTCCAGCCTACCTGGAACATGTCTTACAAAGGCCTGTGAAACGCAGTTTCTATGCAGGCCTGATCTGGCTGAAGTAGGACTTCTGCTCTGGGTGTGCTACATTGCCCTAGAGCTGAAGGGCACAACGTGCAGGCTTCTTTCCAAAGGGCGAGTTGGGCCCCACAGCATCTTGCTTCCAGCTCTTTGGGAAGCTAAGAAACAACTCGCTCTGCAGAGCTCTCTTACAGCCAACCGGGAACATCTCTTGCAAAGGCCTGAGAAATGCAGTTTCTTTGCAGGCCTTATATCGCTGAGGTAGAACTGCTGCTATGCCGTGTCCTACATCGGCCTACAGTTGCAAGGCTCAAAGTCCTGTCTTGACTCCTCAAGGGCAGACAGGCCCCACAGCGTGGGGCTTCCTCCTCTTTGGGCAGCTAAGAAACAACTCGCTCTGCTCTGGTGTTTTACAGCCTACAGGGAACGAGTCTTACAAAGGATTGTGAAACGCAGTTTCTTCCCAGCCCTGATCTGGCTGAAGTAGAAATTCTGCTCTGCCGGGTCCTACATGGCGCTAGAGCTGCAAGGCACAAAGTCCTGCCTTGATTCCACAAGGGTAGACAAGTCCCTCAGGTCCAGCATCCAGCTCTTTCGGCAGCTAAGAAACAACTCGCTCTGCATAGGGCTCTTACAGCCTACCGGGAACATGTCTTACAAAGGACTGTGAAACGCAGTTTCTTCCCAGCCCTGATCTGGCTGAAGTAGAACTTCTGCTATGCCGTGTGCAACATGGCCCTAGAGGTGCAAGGCACAAAGTCCTGCCTTGTTTCCCCAAAGGGGAGACTAGTACCTCAGCGTCCAGCTTCCAGCTCTTGGAGCAGCTAAGAAACAGCTTGCTGTGCACAGGGCTCTTCCAGCCTACCTGGAACATGTCTTACAAAGGCCTGTGAAACGCAGTTTCTTTGCAGGCCTGATCTGGCTGAAGTAGAACTTCTGCTCTGGGTGTGCTACATTGCCCTAGAGCTGAAAGGCACAACGTGGTGTCTCCTTTCCAAAGGCCGAGTTGGGCCCCAAAGCATCTTGCTTCCAGCTCTTTGGGAAGCTAAGAAACAACTCGCTCTGCACAGTGCTCTTACAGCCTACCGGGAACATCTCTTCCAAAGGCCTGTGAAACGCAGTGTCTTTGCAGGCCTGATCTGGCTGAAGTAGGACTTCTGCTCTGGGTGTGCTACATTGCCCTAGAGCTGAAAGGCACAACGTGCAGTCTCCTTTCCAAAGGGCGATTTGGGCCCCAAAGCATCTTGCTTCCAGCTCTTTGGGAAGGTAAGAACCAACTCGCTCTGCAGACCTCTCTTACAGCCAACCGAGAACATCTCTTCCAAAGGCCTGAGAAATGCAGTTTCTTTGCAGGCCTTATCTCGCTGAGGTAGAACTGCTGCTATGCCCTGTCCTACATCGGCCTAGAGTTGCTAGGCTCAAAGTCCTGCCTTGACTCCTCAAGGGCAGACAGGACCCACAGCGTGGGGCTTCCACCTCTTTGGGCAGCTAAGAAACAACTTGCTCTGCACTGGTGTTTTACAGCCTACAGGGAACGAGTCTTACAAAGGCCTGTGAAATGCAGTTTCTTCCCAGCCCTGATGTGGCTGAAGTAGAACTTCTGCTCTGGGTGTCCTACATTGCCCTGGAGCTGATGGCACAACACGCAGTCTTCTTTCCAAAGGGCGAGTTGGACCCCAAAGCATCTTGCTTTCAGCTCTTTGGGAAGCTAAGAAACAACTCGCTCTGACAGTGCTCTTACAGCCTAGGGAGAACATCTCTTACAAAGGCATGTGAACCGCAGTTTCTATGCAGGCCTCATCTGGCTGAAGTAGAACTTCTGCTCTGGGTGTGCTACATTGCCCTAGAGCTGAAAGGCACAACGTGGTGTCTCCTTTCCAAAGGCCGAGTTGGGCCCCAAAGCATCTTGCCTCCAGCTCTTTGGGAAGCTAAGAAACAACTCGCTCTGCACAGTGCTCTTACAGCCTACCGGGAACATCTCTTACAAAGGCCTGGGAAACGCAGTTTCTTTGCAGGCCTGATCTGGCTGAAGTAGGACTTCTGCTCTGGGTGTGCTACATTGCCCTAGAGCTGAAAGGCACAACCCGCAGGCTTCTTTCCAAAGGGCGAGTTGGGCCCCAAAGCATCTTGCTTCCAGCTCTTTGGGAAGCTAAGAAACAACTCGCTCTGCAGAGTGCTCTTACAGCCTACCGGGAACATCTCTTACAAAGGCCTGTGAAACGCAGTTTCTTTGCAGGCCTGATCAGGCTGATGTAGGACTTCTGCTCTGGGTGTGCTACTTTGCCCTAGAGCTGAAAGGCACAACGTGCAGGCTTCTTTCCAAACGGCGAGTTGGGCCCCACAGCATCCTGCTTCCAGCTCTTTGGGAAGCTAAGAAACAACTCGCTCTGCACAGTGCTCTTACAGCCTACCGGGAACATCTCTTCCAAAGGCCTGTGAAACGCAGTTTCTTTGCAGGCCTGATCTGGCTGAAGTTGTTCTTCTGGTCTGGGTGTGCTACTTTGCCCTAGAGCTGAAAGGCACAACGTGCAGGCTTCTATCCAAAGGGCGAGTTGGGCCCCACAGCATCTTGCTTCCAGCTCTTTGGGAAGCTAAGAAACAACTCGCTCTGCACAGTGCTCTTACAGTCTACCGGGTACATCTCTTCCAAAGGCACGTGAAACGCAGTTTCTTTGAAGGCCTGATCTGGCTGATGTAGGACTTCTTGTCTGGGTTTGCTACTGTGCCCTAGAGCTGAAAGGCACAACGTGCCGGCTTCTTTCCAAAGGGCGTGTTGGGCCCCACAGCATCTTGCTTCCTGCTCTTTGGGAAGCTAAGAAACAACTCGCTCTGCACAGTGCTCTTACAGCCTACCGGGAGCATCTCTTCCAAAGGCCTGTGAAACGCAGTTTCTTTGCAGGCCTGATCTGGCTGAAGTAGGACTTCTGCTCTGGGTGTGCTACTTTGCCCTAGAGCTGAAAGGCACAACGTGCAGGCTTCTTTCCAAAGGGCGATTTGGCCCCTCAAAATCTTTCTTCCAGCTCTTTGGGCAGCTAAGAAACAACTCTCTCTGCACAGTGCTCTTACAGCCTAGTGGGAACATCTCTTCCAAAGGCCTGTGAAACGCAGTTTCTTTGCAGGCCTGATCTGGCTGAAGTAGGACTTCTGCTCTGGGTGTGCTACTTTGCCCTAGAGCTGAAAGGCACAACGTGCAGGCTTCTTTCCAAAGGGCGATTTGGCCCCTCAAAATCTTTCTTCCAGCTCTTTGGGCAGCTAAGAAACAACTCTCTCTGCACAGTGCTCTTACAGCCTAGTGGGAACATCTCTTCCAAAGGCCTGTGAAACGCAGTTTCTTTGCAGGCCTGATCTGGCTGAAGTGGGACTTCTGCTCTGGGTGTGCTACTTTGGCCTAGAGCTGAAAGGCACAACGTGCAGGCTTCTTTCCAAAGGGCGAGTTGGGCCCCACAGCATCTTGCTTCCAGCTCTTTGGGAAGCTAAGAAACAACTCGCTCTGCACAGTGCTCTTACAGCCTACCGGGAACATCTCTTCCAAAGGCCCGTGAAACGGAGTTTCTTTGAAGGCCTGATCTGGCTGATGTAGACTTCTTGTCTGGGTGTGCTACTTTGCCCTAGAGCTGAAAGGCACAACGTGCCGGCTTCTTTCCAAAGGGCGTGTTGGGCCCCACAGCATCTTGCTTCCAGCTCTCTGGGAAGCTAAGAAACAACTCGCTCTGCACAGTGCTCTTACAGCCTACCGGGAACATCTCTCAAAGGATTGTGAAACGCAGTTTCTTTGCAGGCCTGATCTGGCTGAACTAGGACTTCTGCTCTGGGTGTGCTACTTTGCCCTAGAGCTGAAAGGCACAACGTGCAGGCATCTTTCCAAAGGGCGAGTTGGGCCCCACAGCATCTTGCTTCCAGCTCTTTGGGAACCTAAGAAACAACTCGCTCTGCACAGTGCTCTTACAGCCTACCGGGAGAATCTCTCCCAAAGGCCTGTGAAACGCATTTTCTTTGCAGGCCTGATCTGGCTGAACTAGGACTTCTGCTCTCGGTGTGCTACTTTGCCCTAGAGCTGAAAGGTACAATGTGCAGGCTTCATTCCAAAGGGCGAGTTGGGCCTCAGAGCATCTTGCTTCCAGCTCTTTGGGAAGCGAAGAAACAACTCGCTCTGCACAGTGCTCTTACAGCCTACCGGGAACATCTCTTCCAAAGGCCTGTGAAACGCAGTTTCTTTGCAGGCCTGATCTGGCTGAAGTAGAACTTCTGCTCTGGGTGTGCCACATGGCCCTAGAGCTGAAAGGCACAACGTGCAGGCTTCTTTCCAAAGGGCGTTTTGGGCCCCAAAGCCTCTTGCTTCCAGCTCTTTGGGAAGCTAAGAAACAACACGCTCTGCAGACCTCTCTTACAGCCAACCGGGAGCATCTCTTGCAAAGGCCAGAGAAATGCCGTTTCTTTGCAGGCCTTATCTCGCTGAGGTAGAACTGCTGCTATGCCGTGTCCCACATCGGCCTAGAGTTGCAAGGCTCAAAGTCCTGCCTTGACTCCTCAAGGGCAGACAGGCCCCACAGCGTGGGGCTTCCACCTGTTTAGGCCGCTGAGAAACAACTTGCTCTGCACTGGTGTTTTACAGCCTACAGGGAACGAGTCTTACAAAGGCCTGTGAAACACAGTTTATTCCCAGCCCTGATGTGGCTGAAGTAGAACTTCTGCTCTGGGTGTGCTACTTTGCCCTAGAGCTGAAAGGCACAACGTGCAGGGTCTTTCCAAAGGGCGAGTTGGGCCCCACAGCATCTTGCTTCCAGCTCTTTGGGAAGCTAAGAAACAACTCGCTCTGCACAGTGCTCTTACAGCCTACCGGGAACATCTCTTCCAAAGGCCTGTGAAACGCAGTTTCTTTGCAGGCCTGATCTGGCTGAAGTAGGACTTCTGCTCTGGGTGTGCTACTTTGCCCTAGAACTGAAAGGCACAAGGTGCAGGCTTCTTTCCAGAGGGCGAGTTGGGCCCCCAGCATCTTGCTTCCAGCTCTTTCGGAAGCTAAGTAACAACTCGCTCTGCACAGTGCTCTTACAGCCTAGTGGGAACATCTCTTCCAAAGGCCTGTGAAACGCAGTTTCTTTGCAGGCCTGATCTGGCTGAAGTAGGACTTCTGCTCTGGGTGTGCTACTTTGCCCTAGAGCTGAAAGGCACAACGTGGTGTCTCCTTTCCAAAGGGCGATTTGGGCCCCACAGCATCTTGCTTCCAGCTCTTTGGGAAGCTAAGAAACAACTCGCTCTGCAGAGCTCTCTTACATCCAACCGGGAACATCTCTTGCAAAGCCTGAGAAATGCAGTTTCTTTGCAGGCCTTATATCGCTGAGGTAGAACTGCTGCTATGCCGTGTCCTACATTGGCCTAGAGTTGCAAGGCTCAAAGTCCTGTCTTGACTCCTCAAGGGCAGACAGGCCCCACAGCGTGGGGCTTCCTCCTCTTTGGGCAGCTAAGAAACAACTCGCTCTGCTCTGGTGTTTTACAGCCTACAGGGATCGAGTCTTACAAAGGATTGTGAAACGCAGTTTCTTCCCAGCCCTGATCTGGCTGAAGTAGAAATTCTGCTCTGCCAGGTCCTACATGGCGCTAGAGCTGCAAGGCACAAAGTCCTGCCTTGATTCCACAAGGGTAGACAAGTCCCTCAGGTCCAGCATCCAGCTCTTTCGGCAGCTAAGAAACAACTCGCTCTGCATAGGGCTCTTACAGCCTACCGGGAACATGTCTTACAAAGGACTGTGAAACGCAGTTTCTTCCCAGCCCTCATCTGGCTGAAGTTGAACTTCTGCTATGCCGTGTGCAACATGGCCCTAGAGGTGCAAGGCACAAAGTCCTGCCTTGTTTCCCCAAAGGGGAGACTAGTACCTCAGCGTCCAGCTTCCAGCTCTTGGAGCAGCTAAGAAACAGCTTGCTGTGCACAGGGCTCTTCCAGCCTACCTGGAACATGTCTTACAAAGGCCTGTGAAACGCAGTTTCTTTGCAGGCCTGATCTGGCTGAAGTAGAACTTCTGCTCTGGGTGTGCTACATTGCCCTAGAGCTGAAAGGCACAACGTGGTGTCTCCTTTCCAAAGGCCGAGTTGGGCCCCACAGCATCTTGCTTCCAGCTCTTTGGGAAGCTAAGAAACAACTCGCTCTGCACAGTGCTCTTACAGCCTACCGGGAACATCTCTTCCAAAGGCCTGTGAAACGCAGTGTCTTTGCAGGCCTGATCTGGCTGAAGTAGGACTTCTGCTCTGGGTGTGCTACATTGCCCTAGAGCTGAAAGGCACAACGTGCAGTCTCCTTTCCAAAGGGCGATTTGGGCCCCAAAGCATCTTGCTTCCAGCTCTTTGGGAAGGTAAGAACCAACTCGCTCTGCAGACCTCTCTTACAGCCAACCGAGAACATCTCTTCCAAAGGCCTGAGAAATGCAGTTTCTTTGCAGGCATTATCTCGCTGAGGTAGAAATGCTGCTATGCCCTGTCCTACATCGGCCTAGAGTTGCAAGGCTCAAAGTCCTGCCTTGACTCCTCAAGGGCAGACAGGACCCACAGCGTGGGGCTTCCACCTCTTTGGGCAGCTAAGAAACAACTTGCTCTGCACTGGTGTTTTACAGCCTACAGGGAACGAGTCTTACAAAGGCCTGTGAAATGCAGTTTCTTCCCAGCCCTGATGTGGCTGAAGTAGAACTTCTGCTCTGGGTGTCCTACATTGCCCTGGAGCTGATGGCACATCCCGCAGTCTTCTTTCCAAAGGGCGAGTTGGACCCCAAAGCATCTTGCTTTCAGCTCTTTGGGAAGCTAAGAAACAACTCGCTCTGACAGTGCTCTTACAGCCTAGGGAGAACATCTCTTACAAAGGCATGTGAACCGCAGTTTCTATGCAGGCCTGATCTGGCTGAAGTAGAACTTCTGCTCTGGGTGTGCTACATTGCCCTAGAGCTGAAAGGCACAACGTGCAGGCTTCTTTCCAAAGGGCGAGTTGGGCCCCACAGCATCTTGCCTCCAGCTCTTTGGGAAGCTAAGAAACAACTCGCTCTGCACAGTGCTCTTACAGCCTACCGGGAACATCTCTTACAAAGGCCTGTGAAACGCAGTTTCTTTGCAAGCCTGATCTGGCTGATGTAGGACTTCTGCTCTGGGTGTGCTACATTGCCCTAGAGCTGAAAGGCACAACGTGCAGGCTTCTTTCCAAAGGGCGAGTTGGGCCCCAAACCATTTGCTTCCAGCTCTTTGGGAAGCTAAGAAACAACTCGCTCTGCAGAGCTCTCTTACAGCCAACCGGGAACATCTCTTGCAAAGGCCTGAGAAATGCAGTTTCTTTGCAGGCCTTATATCGCTGAGGTAGAACTGCTGCTATGCCGTGTCCTACATCGGCCTAGAGTTGCAAGGCTCAAAGTCCTGTCTTGACTCCTCAAGGGCAGACAGGCCCCACAGCGTGGGGCTTCCTCCTCTTTGGGCAGCTAAGAAACAACTCGCTCTGCTCTGGTGTTTTACAGCCTACAGGGAACGAGTCTTACAAAGGATTGTGAAACGCAGTTTCTTCCCAGCCCTGATCTGGCTGAAGTAGAAATTCTGCTCTGCCGGGTCCTACATGGCGCTAGAGCTGCAAGGCACAAAGTCCTGCCTTGATTCCACAAGGGTAGACAAGTCCCTCAGGTCCAGCATCCAGCTCTTTCGGCAGCTAAGAAACAACTCGCTCTGCATAGGGCTCTTACAGCCTACCGGGAACATGTCTTACAAAGGACTGTGAAACGCAGTTTCTTCCCAGCCCTGATCTGGCTGAAGTTGAACTTCTGCTATGCCGTGTGCAACATGGCCCTAGAAGTGCAAGGCACAAAGTCCTGCCTTGTTTCCCCAAAGGGGAGACTAGTACCTCAGCGTCCAGCTTCCAGCTCTTGGAGCAGCTAAGAAACAGCTTGCTGTGCACAGGGCTCTTCCAGCCTACCTGGAACATGTCTTACAAAGGCCTGTGAAACGCAGTTTCTTTGCAGGCCTGATCTGGCTGAAGTAGAACTTCTGCTCTGGGTGTGCTACATTGCCCTAGAGCTGAAAGGCACAACGTGGTGTCTCCTTTCCAAAGGCCGAGTTGGGCCCCAAAGCATCTTGCTTCCAGCTCTTTGGGAAGCTAAGAAACAACTCGCTCTGCACAGTGCTCTTACAGCCTACCGGGAACATCTCTTCCAAAGGCCTGTGAAACGCAGTGTCTTTGCAGGCCTGATCTGGCTGAAGTAGGACTTCTGCTCTGGGTGTGCTACATTGCCCTAGAGCTGAAAGGCACAACGTGCAGTCTCCTTTCCAAAGGGCGATTTGGGCCCCAAAGCATCTTGCTTCCAGCTCTTTGGGAAGGTAAGAACCAACTCGCTCTGCAGACCTCTCTTACAGCCAACCGAGAACATCTCTTCCAAAGGCCTGAGAAATGCAGTTTCTTTGCAGGCCTTATCTCGCTGAGGTAGAACTGCTGCTATGCCCTGTCCTACATCGGCCTAGAGTTGCAAGGCTCAAAGTCCTGCCTTGACTCCTCAAGGGCAGACAGGACCCACAGCGTGGGGCTTCCACCTCTTTGGGCAGCTAAGAAACAACTTGCTCTGCACTGGTGTTTTACAGCCTACAGGGAACGAGTCTTACAAAGGCCTGTGAAATGCAGTTTCTTCCCAGCCCTGATGTGGCTGAAGTAGAACTTCTGCTCTGCGTGTCCTACATTGCCCTGGAGCTGATGGCACAACCCGCAGTCTTCTTTGCAAAGGGCGAGTTGGACCCCAAAGCATCTTGCTTTCAGCTCTTTGGGAAGCTAAGAAACAACTCGCTCTGACAGTGCTCTTACAGCCTAGGGAGAACATCTCTTACAAAGGCATGTGAACCGCAGTTTCTATGCAGGCCTGATCTGGCTGAAGTAGAACTTCTGCTCTGGGTGTGCTACATTGCCCTAGAGCTGAAAGGCACAACGTGGTGTCTCCTTTCCAAAGGCCGAGTTGGGACCCAAAGCATCTTGCCTCCAGCTCTTTGGGAAGCTAAGAAACAACTCGCTCTGCACAGTGCTCTTACAGCCTACCGGGAGCATCTCTTACAAAGGCCTGTGAAACGCAGTTTCTTTGCAGGCCTGATCTGGCTGAAGTAGGACTTCTGCTCTGGGTGTGCTACATTGCCCTAGAGCTGAAAGGCACAACGTGCAGGCTTCTTTCCAAAGGGCGAGTTGGGCCCCACAGCATCTTGCTTCCAGCTCTTTGGGAAGCTAAGAAACAACTCGCTCTGCACAGTGCTCTTACAGCCTACCGGGAACATCTCTTACAAAGGCCTGTGAAACGCAGTTTCTTTGCAAGCCTGATCTGGCTGAAGTAGGACTTCTGCTCTGGGTGTGCTACATTGCCCTAGTGCTGAAAGGCACAACGTGCAGGCTTCTTTCCAAAGGGCGAGTTGGGCCCCAAACCATTTGCTTCCATCTCTTTGGGAAGCTAAGAAACAACTCGCTCTGCATAGGGCTCTTACAGCCTACCGGGAACATGTCTTACAAAGGACTGTGAAACGCAGTTTCTTCCCAGCCCTGATCTGGCTGAAGTAGAACTTCTGCTCTGCCGTGTGCAACATGGCCCTAGAGGTGCAAGGCACAAAGTCCTGCCTTGTTTCCCCAAAGGGGAGACTAGTACCTCAGCGTCCAGCTTCCAGCTCTTGGAGCAGCTAAGAAACAGCTTGCTGTGCACAGGGCTCTTCCAGCCTACCTGGAACATGTCTTACAAAGGCCTGTGAAACGCAGTTTCTTTGCAGGCCTGATCTGGCTGAAGTAGAACTTCTGCTCTGGGTGTGCTACATTGCCCTAGAGCTGAAAGGCACAACGTGGTGTCTCCTTTCCAAAGGCCGAGTTGGGCCCCAAGCATCTTGCTTCCAGCTCTTTGGGAAGCTAAGAAACAACTCGCTCTGCACAGTGCTCTTACAGCCTACCGGGAACATCTCTTCCAAAGGCCTGTGAAACGCAGTGTCTTTGCAGGCCTGATCTGGCTGAAGTAGGACTTCTGCTCTGGGTGTGCTACATTGCCCTAGAGCTGAAAGGCACAACGTGCAGTCTCCTTTCCAAAGGGCGATTTGGGCCCCAAAGCATCTTGCTTCCAGCTCTTTGGGAAGGTAAGAACCAACTCGCTCTGCAGACCTCTCTTACAGCCAACCGAGAACATCTCTTCCAAAGGCCTGAGAAATGCAGTTTCTTTGCAGGCCTTATCTCGCTGAGGTAGAACTGCTGCTATGCCCTGTCCTACATCGGCCTAGAGTTGCAAGGCTCAAAGTCCTGCCTTGACTCCTCAAGGGCAGACAGGACCCACAGCGTGGGGCTTCCACCTCTTTGGGCAGCTAAGAAACAACTTGCTCTGCACTGGTGTTTTACAGCCTACAGGGAACGAGTCTTACAAAGGCCTGTGACATGCAGTTTCTTCCCAGCCCTGATGTGGCTGAAGTAGAACTTCTGCTCTGGGTGTCCTACATTGCCCTGGAGCTGATGGCACAACCCGCAGTCTTCTTTCCAAAGGGCGAGTTGGACCCCAAAGCATCTTGCTTTCAGCTCTTTGGGAAGCTAAGAAACAACTCGCTCTGACAGTGCTCTTACAGCCTAGGGAGAACATCTCTTACAAAGGCATGTGAACCGCAGTTTCTATGCAGGCCTGATCTGGCTGAAGTAGAACTTCTGCTCTGGGTGTGCTACATTGCCCTAGAGCTGAAAGGCACAACGTGGTGTCTCCTTTCCAAAGGCCGAGTTGGGCCCCAAAGCATCTTGCTTCCAGCTCTTTGGGAAGCTAAGAAACAACTGGCTCTGCACAGTGCTCTTACAGCCTACCGGGAACATCTCTTCCAAAGGCCTGTGAAACGCAGTTTCTTTGCAGGCCTGATCTGGCTGAAGTAGGACTTCTGCTCTGGGTGTGGTACATTGCCCTAGAGCTGAAAGGCACAACGTGCAGGCTTCTTTCCAAAGGGCGAGTTGGGCCCCACAGCATCTTGCTTCCAGCTCTTTGGGAAGCTAAGAAACAACTCGCTCTGCACAGTGCTCTTACAGCCTACCGGGAACATCTCTTCCAAAGGCCCGTGAAACGCAGTTTCTTTGAAGGCCTGATCTGGCTGATGTAGGACTTCTTGTCTGGGTGTGCTACTTTGCCCTAGAGCTGAAAGGCACAACGTGCAGGCTTCTTTCCAAAGGGCGAGTTGGGCCCCTCAGCATCTTTCTTCCACCTCTTTGGGCAGCTAAGAAACAACTCTCTCTGCACAGTGCTCTTACAGCCTACCGGGAGCATCTCTTCCAAAGGCCTGTGAAACGCAGTTTCTTTGCAGACCTGATCTGGCTGAAGTGGGATTTCTGCTTTGGGTGTGCTACTTTGCCCTAGAGCTGAAAGGCACAACGTGCAGGCTTCTTTCCAAAGGGCGAGTTGGGCCCCACAGCATCTTGCTTCCAGCTCTTTGGGAAGCTAAGAAACAACTCGCTCTGCACAGTGCTCTTACAGCCTACCGGGAACATCTCTTACAAAGGCCTGTGAAACGCAGTTTCTTTGCAAGCCTGATCTGGCTGAAGTAGGACTTCTGCTCTGGGTGTGCTACATTGCCCTAGAGCTGAAAGGCACAACGTGCAGGCTTCTTTCCAAAGGGCGAGTTGGGCCCCACAGCATCTTGCTTCCAGCTCTCTGGGAAGCTAAGAAACAACTCGCTCTGCATAGGGCTCTTACAGCCTACCGGGAACATGTCTTACAAAGGACTGTGAAACGCAGTTTCTTCCCAGCCCTGATCTGGCTGAAGTAGAACTTCTGCTCTGCCGTGTGCAACATCGCCCTAGAGATGCAAGGCACAAAGTCCTGCCTTGTTTCCCCAAAGGGGAGACTAGAACCTCAGCGTCCAGCTTCCAGCTCTTGGAGCAGATAAGAAACAGCTTGCTGTGCACAGGGCTCTTCCAGCCTACCTGGAACATGTCTTACAAAGGCCTGTGAAACGCAGTTTCTATGCAGGCCTGATCTGGCTGAAGTAGGACTTCTGCTCTGGGTGTGCTACATTGCCCTAGAGCTGAAGGGCACAACGTGCAGGCTTCTTTCCAAAGGGCGAGTTGGGCCCCACAGCATCTTGCTTCCAGCTCTTTGGGAAGCTAAGAAACAACTCGCTCTGCAGAGCTCTCTTACAGCCAACCGGGAACATCTCTTGCAAAGCCTGAGAAATGCAGTTTCATTGCAGGCCTTATATCGCTGAGGTAGAACTGCTGCTATGCCGTGTCCTACATTGGCCTAGAGTTGCAAGGCTCAAAGTCCTGTCTTGACTCCTCAAGGGCAGACAGGCCCCACAGCGTGGGGCTTCCTCCTCTTTGGGCAGGTAAGAAACAACTCGCTCTGCTCTGGTGTTTTACAGCCTACAGGGAACGAGTCTTACAAAGGATTGTGAAACGCAGTTTCTTCCCAGCCCTGATCTGGCTGAAGTAGAAATTCTGCTCTGCCAGGTCCTACATGGCGCTAGAGCTGCAAGGCACAAAGTCCTGCCTTGATTCCACAAGGGTAGACAAGTCCCTCAGGTCCAGCATCCAGCTGTTTCGGCAGCTAAGAAACAACTCGCTCTGCATAGGGCTCTTACAGCCTACCGGGAACATGTCTTACAAAGGACTGTGAAACGCAGTTTCTTCCCAGCCCTGATCTGGCTGAAGTAGAACTTCTGCTATGCCGTGTGCAACGTGGCCCTAGAGGTGCAAGGCACAAAGTCCTGACTTGTTTCCCCAAAGGGGAGACTAGTACCTCAGCGTCCAGCTTCCAGCTCTTGGAGCAGCTAAGAAACAGCTTGCTGTGCACAGGGCTCTTCCAGCCTACCTGGAACATGTCTTACAAAGGCCTGTGAAACGCAGTTTCTTTGCAGGCCTGATCTGGCTGAAGTAGAACTTCTGCTCTGGGTGTGCTACATTGCCCTAGAGCTGAAAGGCACAACGTGGTGTCTCCTTTCCAAAGGCCGAGTTGGGCCCCAAAGCATCTTGCTTCCAGCTCTTTGGGAAGCTAAGAAACAACTCGCTCTGCACAGTGCTCTTACAGCCTACCGGGAACATCTCTTCCAAAGGCCTGTGAAACGCAGTGTCTTTGCAGGCCTGATCTGGCTGAAGTAGGACTTCTGCTCTGGGTGTGCTACATTGCCCTAGAGCTGAAAGGCACAACGTGCAGTCTCCTTTCCAAAGGGCGATTTGGGCCCCAAAGCATCTTGCTTCCAGCTCTTTGGGAAGGTAAGAACCAACTCGCTCTGCAGACCTCTCTTACAGCCAACCGAGAACATCTCTTCCAAAGGCCTGAGAAATGCAGTTTCTTTGCAGGCCTTATCTCGCTGAGGTAGAACTGCTGCTATGCCCTGTCCTACATCGGCCTAGAGTTGCAAGGCTCAAAGTCCTGCCTTGACTCCTCAAGGGCAGACAGGACCCACAGCGTGGGGCTTCCACCTCTTTGGGCAGCTAAGAAACAACTTGCTCTGCACTGGTGTTTTACAGCCTACAGGGAACGAGTCTTACAAAGGCCTGTGACATGCAGTTTCTTCCCAGCCCTGATGTGGCTGAAGTAGAACTTCTGCTCTGGGTGTCCTACATTGCCCTGGAGCTGATGGCACAACCCGCAGTCTTCTTTCCAAAGGGCGAGTTGGACCCCAAAGCATCTTGCTTTCAGCTCTTTGGGAAGCTAAGAAACAACTCGCTCTGACAGTGCTCTTACAGCCTAGGGAGAACATCTCTTACAAAGGCATGTGAACCGCAGTTTCTATGCAGGCCTGATCTGGCTGAAGTAGAACTTCTGCTCTGGGTGTGCTACATTGCCCTAGAGCTGAAAGGCACAACGTGGTGTCTCCTTTCCAAAGGCCGAGTTGGGCCCCAAAGCATCTTGCTTCCAGCTCTTTGGGAAGCTAAGAAACAACTGGCTCTGCACAGTGCTCTTACAGCCTACCGGGAACATCTCTTCCAAAGGCCTGTGAAACGCAGTTTCTTTGCAGGCCTGATCTGGCTGAAGTAGGACTTCTGCTCTGGGTGTGGTACATTGCCCTAGAGCTGAAAGGCACAACGTGCAGGCTTCTTTCCAAAGGGCGAGTTGGGCCCCACAGCATCTTGCTTCCAGCTCTTTGGGAAGCTAAGAAACAACTCGCTCTGCACAGTGCTCTTACAGCCTACCGGGAACATCTCTTCCAAAGGTCCGTGAAACGCAGTTTCTTTGAAGGCCTGATCTGGCTGATGTAGGACTTCTTGTCTGGGTGTGCTACTTTGCCCTAGAGCTGAAAGGCACAACGTGCAGGCTTCTTTCCAAAGGGCGAGTTGGGCCCCTCAGCATCTTTCTTCCACCTCTTTGGGCAGCTAAGAAACAACTTCTCTGCACAGTGCTCTTACAGCCTACCGGGAGCATCTCTTCCAAAGGCCTGTGAAACGCAGTTTCTTTGCAGACCTGATCTGGCTGAAGTGGGACTTCTGCTTTGGGTGTGCTACTTTGCCCTAGAGCTGAAAGGCACAACGTGCAGGCTTCTTTCCAAAGGGCGAGTTGGGCCCCACAGCATCTTGCTTCCAGCTCTTTGGGAAGCTAAGAAACATCTCGCTCTGCACAGTGCTCTTACAGCCTACCGGGAACATCTCTTACAAAGGCCTGTGAAACGCAGTTTCTTTGCAAGCCTGATCTGGCTGAAGTAGGACTTCTGCTCTGGGTGTGCTACATTGCCCTAGAGCTGAAAGGCACAACGTGCAGGCTTCTTTCCAAAGGGCGAGTTGGGCCCCACAGCATCTTGCTTCCAGCTCTCTGGGAAGCTAAGAAACAACTCGCTCTGCATAGGGCTCTTACAGCCTACCGGGAACATGTCTTACAAAGGACTGTGAAACGCAGTTTCTTCCCAGCCCTGATCTGGCTGAAGTAGAACTTCTGCTCTGCCGTGTGCAACATCGCCCTAGAGATGCAAGGCACAAAGTCCTGCCTTGTTTCCCCAAAGGGGAGACTAGAACCTCAGCGTCCATCTTCCAGCTCTTGGAGCAGATAAGAAACAGCTTGCTGTGCACAGGGCTCTTCCAGCCTACCTGGAACATGTCTTACAAAGGCCTGTGAAACGCAGTTTCTATGCAGGCCTGATCTGGCTGAAGTAGGACTTCTGCTCTGGGTGTGCTACATTGCCCTAGAGCTGAAGGGCACAACGTGCAGGCTTCTTTCCAAAGGGCGAGTTGGGCCCCACAGCATCTTGCTTCCAGCTCTTTGGGAAGCTAAGAAACAACTCGCTCTGCAGAGCTCTCTTACAGCCAACCGGGAACATCTCTTGCAAAGCCTGAGAAATGCAGTTTCATTGCAGGCCTTATATCGCTGAGGTAGAACTGCTGCTATGCCGTGTCCTACATTGGCCTAGAGTTGCAAGGCTCAAAGTCCTGTCTTGACTCCTCAAGGGCAGACAGGCCCCACAGCGTGGGGCTTCCTCCTCTTTGGGCAGGTAAGAAACAACTCGCTCTGCTCTGGTGTTTTACAGCCTACAGGGAACGAGTCTTACAAAGGATTGTGAAACGCAGTTTCTTCCCAGCCCTGATCTGGCTGAAGTAGAAATTCTGCTCTGCCAGGTCCTACATGGCGCTAGAGCTGCAAGGCACAAAGTCCTGCCTTGATTCCACAAGGGTAGACAAGTCCCTCAGGTCCAGCATCCAGCTGTTTCGGCAGCTAAGAAACAACTCGCTCTGCATAGGGCTCTTACAGCCTACCGGGAACATGTCTTACAAAGGACTGTGAAACGCAGTTTCTTCCCAGCCCTGATCTGGCTGAAGTAGAACTTCTGCTATGCCGTGTGCAACATGGCCCTAGAGGTGCAAGGCACAAAGTCCTGCCTTGTTTCCCCAAAGGGGAGACTAGTACCTCAGCGTCCAGCTTCCAGCTCTTGGAGCAGCTAAGAAACAGCTTGCTGTGCACAGGGCTCTTCCAGCCTACCTGGAACATGTCTTACAAAGGCCTGTGAAACGCAGTTTCTTTGCAGGCCTGATCTGGCTGAAGTAGAACTTCTGCTCTGGGTGTGCTACATTGCCCTAGAGCTGAAAGGCACAACGTGGTGTCTCCTTTCCAAAGGCCGAGTTGGGCCCCAAAGCATCTTGCTTCCAGCTCTTTGGGAAGCTAAGAAACAACTCGCTCTGCACAGTGCTCTTACAGCCTACCGGGAACATCTCTTCCAAAGGCCTGTGAAACGCAGTGTCTTTGCAGGCCTGATCTGGCTGAAGTAGGACTTCTGCTCTGGGTGTGCTACATTGCCCTAGAGCTGAAAGGCACAACGTGCAGTCTCCTTTCCAAAGGGCGATTTGGGCCCCAAAGCATCTTGCTTCCAGCTCTTTGGGAAGGTAAGAACCAACTCGCTCTGCAGACCTCTCTTACAGCCAACCGAGAACATCTCTTCCAAAGGCCTGAGAAATGCGGTTTCTTTGCAGGCCTTATCTCGCTGAGGTAGAACTGCTGCTATGCCCTGTCCTACATCGGCCTAGAGTTGCAAGGCTCAAAGTCCTGACTTGACTCCTCAAGGGCAGACAGGACCCACAGCGTGGGGCTTCCACCTCTTTGGGCAGCTAAGAAACAACATGCTCTGCACTGGTGTTTTACAGCCTACAGGGAACGAGTCTTACAAAGGCCTGTGAAATGCAGTTTCTTCCCAGCCCTGATGTGGCTGAAGTAGAACTTCTGCTCTGGGTGTCCTACATTGCCCTGGAGCTGATGGCACAACCCGCAGTCTTCTTTCCAAAGGGCGAGTTGGACCCCAAAGCATCTTGCTTTCAGCTCTTTGGGAAGCTAAGAAACAACTCACTCTGACAGTGCTCTTACAGCCTAGGGAGAACATCTCTTACAAAGGCATGTGAACCGCAGTTTCTATGCAGGCCTGATCTGGCTGAAGTAGAACATCTGCTCTGGGTGTGCTACATTGCCCTAGAGCTGAAAGGCACAACGTGGTGTCTCCTTTCCAAAGGCCGAGTTGGGCCCCAAAACATCTTGCCTCCAGCTCTTTGGGAAGCTAAGAAACAACTCGCTCTGCACAGGGCTCTTCCAGCCTAACTGGAACATGTCTTACAAAGGCCTGTGAAACGCAGTTTCTATGCAGGCCTGATCTGGCTGAAGTAGGACTTCTGCTCTGGGTGTGCTACATTGCCCTAGAGCTGAAAGGCACAACGTGCAGGCTTCTTTCCAAAGGGCGAGTTGGGCCCCACAGCATCTTCCTTCCAGCTCTTTGGGAAGCTAAGAAACAACTCGCTCTGCAGAGCTCTCTTACAGCCAACCGGGAACATCTCTTGCAAAGGCCTGAGAAATGCAGTTTCTTTGCAGGCCTTATATCGCTGAGGTAGAACTGCTGCTATGCCGTGTCCTACATCGGCCTAGAGTTGCAAGGCTCAAAGTCCTGTCTTGACTCCTCAAGGGCAGACAGGCCCCACAGCGTGGGGCTTCCTCCTCTTTGGGCAGCTAAGAAACAACTCGCTCTGCTCTGGTGTTTTACAGCCTACAGGGAACGAGTCTTACAAAGGATTGTGAAACGCAGTTTCTTCCCAGCCCTGATCTGGCTGAAGTAGAAATTCTGCTCTGCCGGGTCCTACATGGCGCTAGAGCTGCAAGGCACAAAGTCCTGCCTTGATTCCACAAGGGTAGACAAGTCCCTCAGGACCAGCATCCAGCTCTTTCGGCAGCTAAGAAACAACTCGCTCTGCATAGGGCTCTTACAGCCTACCGGGAACATGTCTTACAAAGGACTGTGAAACGCAGTTTCTTCCCAGCCCTGATCTGGCTGAAGTAGAACTTCTGCTATGCCGTGTGCAACATGGCCCTAGAGGTGCAAGGCACAAAGTCCTGCCTTGTTTCCCCAAAGGGGAGACTAGTACCTCAGCGTCCAGCTTCCAGCTCTTGGAGCAGCTAAGAAACAGCTTGCTGTGCACAGGGCTCTTCCAGCCTACCTGGAACATGTCTTACAAAGGCCTGTGAAACGCAGTTTCTTCCCAGCCCTGATGTGGCTGAAGTAGAACTTCTGCTCTGGGTGTCCTACATTGCCCTGGAGCTGATGGCACAACCCGCAGTCTTCTTTCCAATGGGCGAGTTGGACCCCAAAGCATCTTGCTTTCAGCTCTTTGGGAAGCTAAGAAACAACTCGCTCTGACAGTGCTCTTACAGCCTAGGGAGAACATCTCTTACAAAGGCATGTGAACCGCAGTTTCTATGCAGGCCTCATCTGGCTGAAGTAGAACTTCTGCTCTGGGTGTGCTACATTGCCCTAGAGCTGAAAGGCACAACGTGGTGTCTCCTTTCCAAAGGCCGAGTTGGGCCCCAAAGCATCTTGCCTCCAGCTCTTTGGGAAGCTAAGAAACAACTCGCTCTGCACAGTGCTCTTACAGCCTACCGGGAACATCTCTTACAAAGGCCTGGGAAACGCAGTTTCTTTGCAGGCCTGATCTGGCTGAAGTAGGACTTCTGCTCTGGGTGTGCTACATTGCCCTAGAGCTGAAAGGCACAACCCGCAGGCTTCTTTCCAAAGGGCGAGTTGGGCCCCAAAGCATCTTGCTTCCAGCTCTTTGGGAAGCTAAGAAACAACTCGCTCTGCACAGTGCTCTTACAGCCTACCGGGAACATCTCTTCCAAAGGCCTGTGAAACGCAGTTTCTTTGCAGGCCTGATCAGGCTGATGTAGGACTTCTGCTCTGGGTGTGCTACTTTGCCCTAGAGCTGAAAGGCACAACGTGCAGGCTTCTTTCCAAAGGGCGAGGTGGGCCCCACAAAATCCTGCTTCCAGCTCTTTGGGAAGCTAAGAAACAACTTGCTCTGCACAGTGCTCTTACAGCCTACCAGGAACATCTCTTCCAAAGTCCTGTGAAACGCAGTTTCTTTGCAGGCCTGATCTGGCTGTAGTTGTTCTTCTGGTCTGGGTGTGCTACTTTGCCCTAGAGCTGAAAGGCACAACGTGCAGGCTTCTTTCCAATGGGCGAGTTGGGCCCCACAGCATCTTGCTTCCAGCTCTCTGGGAAGCTAAGAAACAACTCGCTCTGCATAGGGCTCTTACAGACTACCGGGAACATGTCTTACAAAGGACTGTGAAACGCAGTTTCTTCCCAGCCCTGATCTGGCTGAAGTAGAACTTCTGCTCTGCCGTGTGCAACATCGACCTAGAGATGCAAGGCACAAAGTCCTGCCTTGTTTCCCCAAAGGGGAGACTAGTACCTCAGCGTCCAGCTTCCAGCTCTTGGAGCAGATAAGAAACAGCTTGCTGTGCACAGGGCTCTTCCAGCCTACCTGGAACATGTCTTACAAAGGCCTCTGAAACGCAGTTTCTATGCAGGCCTGATCTGGCTGAAGTAGGACTTCTGCTCTGGGTGTGCTACATTGCCCTAGAGCTGAAGGGCACAACGTGCAGGCTTCTTTCCAAAGGGCGAGTTGGGCCCCACAGCATCTTGCTTCCAGCTCTTTGGGAAGCTAAGAAACAACTCGCTCTGCAGAGCTCTCTTACAGCCAACCGGGAACATCTCTTGCAAAGGCCTGAGAAATGCAGTTTCTTTGCAGGCCTTATATCGCTGAGGTAGCACTGCTGCTATGCCGTGTCCTACATCGGCCTAGAGTTGCAAGGCTCAAAGTCCTGTCTTGACTCCTCAAGGGCAGACAGGCCCCACAGCGTGGGGCTTCCTCCTCTTTGGGCAGCTAAGAAACAACTCGCTCTGCTCTGGTGTTTTACAGCCTACAGGGAACGAGTCTTACAAAGGATTGTGAAACGCAGTTTCTTCCCAGCCCTGATCTGGCTGAAGTAGAAATTCTGCTCTGCCGGGTCCTACATGGCGCTAGAGCTGCAAGGCACAAAGTCCTGCCTTGATTCCACAAGGGTAGACAAGTCCCTCAGGTCCAGCATCCAGCTCTTTCGGCAGCTAAGAAACAACTCGCTCTGCATAGGGCTCTTACAGCCTACCGGGAACATGTCTTACAAAGGACTGTGAAACGCAGTTTCTTCCCAGCCCTGATCTGGCTGAAGTAGAACTTCTGCTATGCCGTGTGCAACATGGCCCTAGAGGTGCAAGGCACAAAGTCCTGCCTTGTTTCCCCAAAGGGGAGACTAGTACCTCAGCGTCCAGCTTCCAGCTCTTGGAGCAGCTAAGAAACAGCTTGCTGTGCACAGGGCTCTTCCAGCCTACCTGGAACATGTCTTACAAAGGCCTGTGAAACGCAGTTTCTTTGCAGGCCTGATCTGGCTGAAGTAGAACTTCTGCTCTGGGTGTGCTACATTGCCCTAGAGCTGAAAGGCACAACGTGGTGTCTCCTTTCCAAAGGCCGAGTTGGGCCCCAAAGCATCTTGCTTCCAGCTCTTTGGGAAGCTAAGAAACAACTCTCTCTGCACAGTGCTCTTACAGCCTACTGGGAGCATTTCTTCCAAAGGCCAGTGAAATGCAGTTTCTTTGCAGGCCTGATCTGGCTGAAGTGGGACTTCTGCTCTGGGTGTGCTACTTTGCCCTAGAGCTGCAAGGCACAACGTGCAGGCTTCTTTCCAAAGGGCGAGTTGGGCCCCACAGCATCTTGCTTCCAGCTCTTTGGGAAGCTAAGAAACAACTCGCTCTGCACAGTGCTCTTACAGCCTACCGGGAACATCTCTTCCAAAGGCCCGTGAAACGCAGTTTCTTTGAAGGCCTGATCTGGCTGATGTAGGACTTCTTGTCTGGGTGTGCTACTTTGCCCTAGAGCTGAAAGGCACAACGTGCAGGCTTCTTTCCAAAGGGCGAGTTGGGCCCCTCAGCATCTTTCTTCCACCTCTTTGGGCAGCTAAGAAACAACTCTCTCTGCACAGTGCTCTTACAGCCTACCGGGAGCATCTCTTCCAAAGGCCTGTGAAACGCAGTTTCTTTGCAGACCTGATCTGGCTGAAGTGGGACTTCTGCTTTGGGTTTGCTACTTTGCCCTAGAGCTGAAAGGCACAACGTGCAGGCTTCTTTCCAAAGGGCGAGTTGGGCCCCACAGCATCTTGCTTCCAGCTCTTTGGGAAGCTAAGAAACAACTCGCTCTGCACAGTGCTCTTACAGCCTACCGGGAACATCTCTTACAAATGCCTGTGAAACGCAGTTTCTTTGCAAGCCTGATCTGGCTGAAGTAGGACTTCTGCTCTGGGTGTGCTACATTGCCCTAGAGCTGAAAGGCACAACGTGCAGTCTCCTTTCCAAAGGGCGATTTGGGCCCCAAAGCATCTTGCTTCCAGCTCTTTGGGAAGGTAAGAACCAACTCGCTCTGCAGACCCCTCTTACAGCCAACCGAGAACATCTCTTCCAAAGGCCTGAGAAATGCAGTTTCTTTGCAGGCCTTATCTCGCTGAGGTAGAACTTCTGCTCTGGTTGGGCCACTTGGCCCTAGAGCTGAAAGGCAGAACGTGCAGGCTTCTTTCCAAAGGGCGAGTTGGGATCCAGAGCATCTTGCTTCCAGCTCTTTGGGAAGCTAAGAAACAACTCGCTCTGCACAGTGCTTTTACAGCCTACCGGGAACATGACTTACAAAGGCCTGTGAAACGCAGTTTCTTTGCAGGCCTGATCTGGCTGAAGTAGAACTTCTGCTCTGGGTGTGCCACATTGCCCTAGAGCTGAAAGGCACAACGTGCAGGCTTCTTTCCAAAGGGCGATTTGGGCCTCAGAGCATCTTGCTTCCAGCTCTTTGAGAAGCGAAGAAACAACTCGCTCTGCACAGTGCTCTTACAGCCTACCGGGAACATCTCTTCCAAAGGCCTGTGAAACGCAGTTTCTTTGCAGGCCTGATCTGGCTGAAGTAGAACTTCTGCTCTGGCTGTGCCACATGGCCCTAGAGCTGAAAGGCACAACGTGCAGGCTTCTTTCCAAAGGGCGTTTTGGGCCCCAAAGCCTCTTGCTTCCAGCTCTTTGGGAAGCTAAGAAACAACTCGCTCTGCAGACCTGTCTTACAGCCAACCGGGAGCATCTCTTGGAACGGCCAGAGAAATGCAGTTTCTTTGCAGGCCTTATCTCGCTGAGGTAGAACTGCTGCTATGCCGTGTCCCACATCGGCCTAGAGTTGCAAGGCTCAAAGTCCTGCCTTGACTCCTCAAGGGCAGACAGGCCCCTCAGCGTGGGGATTCCACCTCTTTGGGCAGCTAAGAAACAAGTTGCTCTGCACTGGTGTTTTACAGCCTACAGGGAACGAGTCTTACAAAGGCCTGTGAAACGCAGTTTCTTCCCAGCCCTGATGTGGCTGAAGTAGAACTTCTGCTCTGGGTGTCCTACATTGCCCTGGAGCTGAAAGGCACAACCCGCAGTCTTCTTTCCAAAGGGCGAGTTGGACCCCAAAGCATCTTGCTTTCAGCTCTTTGGGAAGCTAAGAAACAACTCGCTCTGACAGTGCTCTTACAGCCTAGGGAGAACATCTCTTACAAAGGCATGTGAACCGCAGTTTCTATGCAGGCCTGATCTGGCTGAAGTAGAACTTCTGCTCTGGGTGTGCTACACTGCCCTAGAGCTGAAAGGCACAACGTGGTGTCTCCTTTCCAAAGGCCGAGCTGGGCCCCAAAGCATCTTGCCTCCAGCTCTTTGGGAAGCTAAGAAACAACTCGCTCTGCACAGTGCTCTTACAGCCTACCGGGAACATCTCTTCCAAAGGCCTGTGAAACGCAGTGTCTTTGCAGGCCTGATCTGGCTGAAGTAGGACTTCTGCTCTGGGTGTGCTACTTTGGCCTAGAGCTGAAAGGCACAACGTGCAGGCTTCTTTCCAAAGGGCGAGTTGGGCCCCACAGCATCTTGCTTCCAGCTCTCTGGGAAGCTAAGAAACAACTCTCTCTGCACAGTGCTCTTACAGCCTACTGGGAGCATCTCTTCCAAAGGCCAGTGAAATGCAGTTTCTTTGCAGGCCTGATCTGGCTGAAGTGGGACTTCTGCTCTGGGTGTGCTACTTTGCCCTAGAGCTGCAAGGCACAACGTGCAGGCTTCTTTCCAAAGGGCGAGTTGTGCCCCACAGCATCTTGCTTCCAGCTCTTTGGGAAGCTAAGAAACAACTCGCTCTGCACAGTGCTCTTACAGCCTACCAGGAACATCTATTCCAAAGGCCTGTGAAACGCAGTTTCTTTGCAGGCCTGATCTGGCTGAAGTAGGACTTCTGCTCTGGGTGTGCTACTTTGCCCTAGAGCTGAAAAGGCACAACGTGCATTCTTCTTTCCAAAGGGCGAGTTGGGCCCCACAGCATCTTGCTTCCAGCTCTTTGGGAAGCTAAGAAACAACTCGCTCTGCACAGTGCTCTTACAGCCTACCGGGAACATCTCTTCCAAAGGCCTGTGAAACGCAGTTTCTTTGCAGGCCTGATCTGGCTGAAGTAGAACTTCTGCTCTGGTTGGGCCACATGGCCCTAGAGCTGAAAGGCAGAACGTGCAGGCTTCTTTCCAAAGGGCGAGTTGGGATCCAGAGCATCTTGCTTCCAACTCTTTGGGAAGCTAAGAAACAACTCGCTCTGCACAGTGCTTTTACAGCCTACCGGGAACATGACTTACAAAGGCCTGTGAAACGCAGTTTCTTTGCAGGCCTGATCTGGCTGAAGTAGAACTTCTGCTCTGGGTGTGCCACATTGCCCTAGAGCTGAAAGGCACAACGTGCAGGCTTCTTTCCAAAGGGCGAGTTGGGCCTCAGAGCATCTTGCTTCCAGCTCTTTGGGAAGCTAAGAAACAACTCGCTCTGCACAGTGCTCTTACAGCCTACCGGGAACATCTCTTCCAAAGGCCTGTGAAACGCAGTTTCTTTGCAGGCCTGATCTGGCTGAAGTAGAACTTCTGCTCTGGGTGTGCCACATGGCCCTAGAGCTGAAAGGCACAACGTGCAGGCTTCTTTCCAAAGGGCGTTTTGGGCCCCAAAGCCTCTTGCTTCCAGCTCTTTGGGAAGCTAAGAAACAACTCGCTCTGCAGACCTGTCTTACAGCCAACCGGGAGCATCTCTTGGAACGGCCAGAGAAATGCAGTTTCTTTGCAGGCCTTATCTCGCTGAGGTAGAACTGCTGCTATGCCGTGTCCCACATCGGCCTAGAGTTGCAAGGCTCAAAGTCCTGCCTTGACTCCTCAAGGGCAGACAGGCCCCTCAGCGTGGGGATTCCACCTCTTTGGGCAGCTAAGAAACAAGTTGCTCTGCACTGGTGTTTTACAGCCTACAGGGAACGAGTCTTACAAAGGCCTGTGAAACGCAGTTTCTTCCCAGCCCTGATGTGGCTGAAGTAGAACTTCTGCTCTGCCGGGTCCTACATGGAGCTAGAGCTGCAAGGCACAAAGTCCTGCCTTGTTTCCACAAGGGTAGACAAGTCCCTCAGGTCCAGCATCCAGCTCTTTCGGCAGCTAAGAAACAACTCGCTCTGCACAGTGCTCTTACAGCCAACCGGGAACAACTCTTCCAAAGGCCTGTGAAAGGAAGTTTCTTTGCAGGCCTGATCTGGCTGAAGTAGAACTTCTGCTCTGGTTGGGCCACATGGCCCTAGAGCTGAAAGGCAGAACGTGCAGGCTTCTTTCCAAAGGGCGAGTTGGGATCCAGAGCATCTTGCTTCCAGCTCTTTCGGCAGCTAAGAAACAACTCGCTCTGCACAGTGCTCTTACAGCCTACCAGGAACATCTCTTCCAAAGGCCTGTGAAAATCAGTTTCTTTGCAAGCCTGATCTGGCTGAAGTAGTTCTACTGGTGTGGGTGTGCTACTTTGCCCTAGAGCGGAAAGGCACAACGTGCAGGCTTCTTTCCAAAGGGCGAGTTGGGCCCCTCAGCATCTTTCTTCCAGCTCTTTGGGAAGCTAAGAAACAACTCTCTCTGCACAGTGCTCTTACAGCCTACCGGGAGCATCTCTTCCAAAGGCCTGTGAAACGCAGTTTCTTTGCAGGCCTGATCTGGCTGAAGTGGGACTTCTGCTCTGGGTGTGCTACTTTGCCCTAGAGCTGAAAGGCACAACGTGCAGGCTTCTTTCCAAAGGGCGAGTTGGGCCCCACAGCATCTTGCTTCCAGCTCTTTGGGAAGCTAAGAAACAACTCGCTCTGCACAGTGCTCTTACAGCCTACCGGGAACATCTCTTACAAAGGCCTGTGAAACGCAGTTTCTTTGCAGGCCTGATCTGGCTGAAGTGGAACTTCTGATCTGGGTGTGCCACATGGCCCTAGAGCTGAAAGGCACAACGTGCACGCTTGTTTCCAAAGGGAGAGTTGGGCCGCAGAGCATCTTGCTTCCAGCTCTTTGGGAAGCAAAGAAACACCTCGCTCTGCACAGTGCTCTTACAGCCTATCAGGAACATCTCTTACAAAGGCCTGTGAAACGCAGTTTCTTTGCAGGCCTGATCTGGCTGAAGTAGAACTTCTGCTCTGGGTGTGCTACACTGCCCTAGAGCTGAAAGGCACAACGTGGTGTCTTCTTTCCAAAGGGCGTGTTGGGCCCCACAGCATCTTGCTTCCAGCTCTCTGGGAAGCTAAGAAACAACTCGCTCTGCACAGTGCTCTTACAGCCTACCGGGAACATCTCTTCCAAAGGCCTGTGAAACGCAGTTTCTTTGCAGGCCTTATCTGGCTGAAGTAGGACTTCTGCTCTGGGTGTGCTACTTTGCCCTAGAGCTGAAAGGCACAACGTGCAGGCTTCTTTCCAAAGGGCGAGTTGGGCCCCACAGCATCTTGCTTCCAGCTCTTTGGGAAGCTAATAAACAACTCGCTCTGCACAGTGCTCTTACAGCCTACCGGGAACATCTCTTCCAAAAGGCCCCTGAAACGCAGTTTCTTTGCAAGCCTGATCTGGCTGAAGTAGGACATCTGCTCTGGGTGTGCTACATTGCCCTAGAGCTGAAAGGCACAACGTGCAGGCTTCTTTCCAAAGGGCGAGTTGGGCCCCACAGCATCTTGCTTCCAGCTCTTTGGGAAGCTAAGAAACAACTCGCTCTGCACAGTGCTCTTACAGCCTACCGGGAACATCTCTTCCAAAGGCCTGTGAAACGCAGTTTCTTTGCAGGCCTGATCTGGCTGAAGTAGAACTTCTGCTCTGGGTGTGCTAGATTGCCCTGGAGCTGAAAGGCGCAACCCGCAGTCTTCTTTCCAAAGGGCGAGTTGGGCCCCAAACCATTTGCTTCCAGCTCTTTGGGAAGCGAAGAAACAACTCTCTCTGCATAGGGCTCTTACAGCCTACCGGGGACATGTCTTACAAAGGACTGTGAAACGCAGTTTCTTCCCAGCCCTGATCTGGCTGAAGTAGAACTTCTGCTCTGCCGTGTGCAACATGGCCCTAGAGATGCAAGGCACAAAGTCCTGCCTTGTTTCCCCAAAGGGGAGACTAGTACCTCAGCGTCCAGCTTCCAGCTCTTGGAGCAGAGAAGAAACAGCTTGCTGTGCACAGGGCTCTTCCAGCCTACCTGGAACATGTCTTACAAAGGCCTGTGAAACGCAGTTTCTATGCAGGCCTGATCTGGCTGAAGTAGGACTTCTGCTCTGGGTGTGCTACATTGCCCTAGAGCTGAAGGGCACAACGTGCAGGCTTCTTTCCAAAGGGCGAGTTGGGCCCCACAGCATCTTGCTTCCAGCTCTTTGGGAAGCTAAGAAACAACTCGCTCTGCAGAGCTCTCTTACAGCCAACCGGGAACATCTCTTGCAAAGGCCTGAGAAATGCAGTTTCTTTGCAGGCCTTATATCGCTGAGGTAGAACTGCTGCTATGCCGTGTCCTACATCGGCCTACAGTTGCAAGGCTCAAAGTCCTGTCTTGACTCCTCAAGGGCAGACAGGCCCCACAGCGTGGGGCTTCCTCCTCTTTGGGCAGCTAAGAAACAACTCGCTCTGCTCTGGTGTTTTACAGCCTACAGGGAACGAGTCTTACAAAGGATTGTGAAACGCAGTTTCTTCCCAGCCCTGATCTGGCTGAAGTAGAAATTCTGCTCTGCCGGGTCCTACATGGCGCTAGAGCTGCAAGGCGCAAAGTCCTGCCTTGATTCCACAAGGGTAGACAAGTCCCTCAGGTCCAGCATCCAGCTCTTTCGGCAGCTAAGAAACAACTCGCTCTGCATAGGGCTCTTACAGCCTACCGGGAACATGTCTTACAAAGGACTGTGAAACGCAGTTTCTTCCCAGCCCTGATCTGGCTGAAGTAGAACTTCTGCTATGCCGTGTGCAACATGGCCCTAGAGGTGCAAGGCACAAAGTCCTGCCTTGTTTCCCCAAAGGGGAGACTAGTACCTCAGCGTCAAGCTTCCAGCTCTTGGAGCAGCTAAGAAACAGCTTGCTGTGCACAGGGCTCTTCCAGCCTACCTGGAACATGTCTTACAAAGGCCTGTGAAACGCAGTTTCTTTGCAGGCCTGATCTGGCTGAAGTGGGACTTCTGCTCTGGGTGTGCTACTTTGCCCTAGAGCTGAAAGGCACAACGTGCAGGCTTCTTTCCAAAGGGCGAGTTGGGCCCCACAGGATCTTGCTTCCAGCTCTTTGGGAAGCTAAGAAACAACTCGCTCTGCACAGTGCTCTTACAGCCTACCTGGAACATCTCTTCCAAAGGCCTGTGAAACGCAGTGTCTTTGAAGGCCTGATCTGGCTGAAGTAGGACTTCTGCTCTGGGTGTGCTACATTTCCCTAGAGCTGAAAGGCACAACGTGCAGTCTCCTTTCCAAAGGGCGATTTGGGCCCCAAAGCATCTTGCTTCCAGCTCTTTGGGAAGGTAAGAACCAACTCGCTCTGCAGACCTCTCTTACAGCCAACCGAGAACATCTCTTCCAAAGGCCTGAGAGATGCAGTTTCTTTGCAGGCCTTATCTCGCTGAGGTAACACTGCTGCTATGCCCTGTCCTACATCGGCCTAGAGTTGCAAGGCTCAAAGTCCTGCCTTGACTCCTCAAGGGCAGACAGGACCCACAGCGTGGGGCTTCCACCTCTTTGGGCAGCTAAGAAACAACTTGCTCTGCACTGGTGTTTTACAGCCTACAGGGAACGAGTCTTACAAAGGCCTGTGAAATGCAGTTTCTTCCCAGCCCTGATGTGGCTGAAGTAGAACTTCTGCTCTGGGTGTCCTACATTGCCCTGGAGATGAAAGGCACAACCCGCAGTCTTCTTTGCAAAGGGCGAGTTGGACCCCAAAGCATCTTGCTTTCAGCTCTTTGGGAAGCTAAGAAACAACTCGCTCTGACAGTGCTCTTACAGCCTAGGGAGAACATCTCTTACAAAGGCATGTGAACCGCAGTTTCTATGCAGGCCTGATCTGGCTGAAGTAGAACTTCTGCTCTGGGTGTGCTACACTGCCCTAGAGCTGAAAGGCACAACGTGGTGTCTCCTTTCCAAAGGCCGAGTTGGGACCCAAAGCATCTTGCCTCCAGCTCTTTGGGAAGCTAAGAAACAACTCGCTCTGCACAGTGCTCTTACAGCCTACCGGGAACATCTCTTCCAAAGGCCTGTGAAACGCAGTTTCTTGGCAGGCCTGATCTGGCTGAAGTAGGACTTCTGCTCTCGGTGTGCTACTTTGCCCTAGAGCGGAAAGGCACAACGTGCAGGCTTCTTTCCAAAGGGCGAGTTGGGCCCCTCAGCATCTTTCTTCCAGCTCTTTGGGAAGCTAAGAAACCACTCGCTCTGCACAGTGCTCTTACAGCCTAGTGGGAACATCTCTTCCAAAGGCCTGTGAAATGCAGTTTCTTTGCAGGCCTGATCTGGCTGAAGTGGGACTTCTGCTCTGGGTGTGCTACTTTGCCCTAGAGCTGCAAGGCACAACGTGCAGGCTTCTTTCCAAATGGCGAGTTGGGCCCCACAGCATCTTGCTTCCAGCTCTTTGGGAAGCTAAGAAACAACTCGCTCTGCACAGTGCTCTTACAGCCTAGTGGGAACATCTATTCCAAAGGCCTGTGAAACGCAGTTTCTTTGCAGGCCTGATCTGGCTGAAGTAGGACTTCTGCTCTGGGTGTGCTACTTTGCCCTAGAGCTGAAAAGGCACAACGTGCATTCTTCTTTCCAAAGGGCGAGTTGGGCCCCACAGCATCTTGCTTCCAGCTCTTTGGGAAGCTAAGAAACAACTCGCTCTGCACAGTGCTCTTACAGCCTACCGGGAACATCTCTTCCAAAGGCCTGTGAAACGCAGTTTCTTGGCAGGCCTGATCTGGCTGAAGTAGAACTTCTGCTCTGGGTGTGCCACATGGCCCTAGAGCAGAAAGGCACAACGTGCACGCTTCTTTCCAAAGGGCGAGTTGGGCCTCAGAGCATCTTGCTTCCAGCTCTTTGGGAAGCTAAGAAACCACTCGCTCTGCACAGTGCTCTTACAGCCTAGTGGGAACATCTCTTCCAAAGGCCTGTGAAATGCAGTTTCTTTGCAGGCCTGATCTGGCTGAAGTGGGACTTCTGCTCTGGGTGTGCTACTTTGCCCTAGAGCTGAAAAGGCACAACGTGCATTCTTCTTTCCAAAGGGCGAGTTGGGCCCCACAGCATCTTGCTTCCAGCTCTTTGGGAAGCTAAGAAACAACTCGCTCTGCACAGTGCTCTTACAGCCTACCGGGAACATCTCTTCCAAAGGCCTGTGAAACGCAGTTTCTTTGCAGGCCTGATCTGGCTGAAGTAGAACTTCTGCTCTGGGTGTGCCACATGGCCCTAGAGCAGAAAGGCACAACGTGCACGCTTCTTTCCAAAGGGCGAGTTGGGCCTCAGAGCATCTTGCTTCCAGCTCTTTGGGAAGCGAAGAAACAACTCGCTCTGCACAGTGCTCTTACAGCCTACCGGGAACATCTCTTCCAAAGGCCTGTGAAACGCAGTTTCTTTGCAGGCCTGATCTGGCTGAAGTAGAACTTCTGCTCTGGGTGTGCCACATGGCCCTAGAGCTGAAAGGCACAACGTGCAGGCTTCTTTCCAAAGGGCGTTTTGGGCCCCAAAGCCTCTTGCTTCCAGCTCTTTGGGAAGCTAAGAAACAACTCGCTCTGCAGACCTGTCTTACAGCCAACCGGGAGCATCTCTTGGAACGGCCAGAGAAATGCAGTTTCTTTGCAGGCCTTATCTCGCTGAGGTAGAACTGCTGCTATGCCGTGTCCCACATCGGCCTAGAGTTGCAAGGCTCAAAGTCCTGCCTTGACTCCTCAAGGGCAGACAGGCCCCTCAGCGTGGGGATTCCACCTCTTTGGGCAGCTAAGAAACAAGTTGCTCTGCACTGGTGTTTTACAGCCTACAGGGAACGAGTCTTACAAAGGCCTGTGAAACGCAGTTTCTTCCCAGCCCTGATGTGGCTGAAGTAGAACTTCTGCTCTGCCGGGTCCTACATGGCGCTAGAGCTGCAAGGCACAAAGTCCTGCCTTGTTTCCACAAGGGTAGACAAGTCCCTCAGGTCCAGCATCCAGCTCTTTCGGCAGCTAAGAAACAACTCGCTCTGCACAGTGCTCTTACAGCCTACCGGGAACAACTCTTCCAAAGGCCTGTGAAATGCAGTTTCTTTGCAGGCCTGATCTGGCTGAAGTAGAACTTCTGCTCTGGTTGGGCCACATGGCCCTAGAGCTGAAAGGCAGAACGTGCAGGCTTCTTTCCAAAGGGCGAGTTGGGATCCAGAGCATCTTGCTTCCAGCTCTTTGGGAAGCTAAGAAACAACTCGCTCTGCACAGTGCTTTTACAGCCTACCGGGAACATGACTTACAAAGGCCTGTGAAACGCAGTTTCTTTGCAGGCCTGATCTGGCTGAAGTAGAACTTCTGCTCTGGGTGTGCCACATTGCCCTAGAGCTGAAAGGCACAACGTGCAGGCTTCTTTCCAAAGGGCGAGTTGGGCCTCAGAGCATCTTGCTTCCAGCTCTTTGGGAAGCGAAGAAACAACTCGCTCTGCACAGTGCTCTTACAGCCTACCGGGAACATCTCTTCCAAAGGCCTGTGAAACGCAGTTTCTTTGCAGGCCTGATCTGGCTGAAGTAGAACTTCTGCTCTGGGTGTGCCACATGGCCCTAGAGCTGAAAGGCACAACGTGCAGGCTTCTTTCCAAAGGGCGTTTTGGGCCCCAAAGCCTCTTGCTTCCAGCTCTTTGGGAAGCTAAGAAACAACTCGCTCTGCAGACCTGTCTTACAGCCAACCGGGAGCATCTCTTGGAACGGCCAGAGAAATGCAGTTTCTTTGCAGGCCTTATCTCGCTGAGGTAGAACTGCTGCTATGCCGTGTCCCACATCGGCCTAGAGTTGCAAGGCTCAAAGTCCTGCCTTGACTCCTCAAGGGCAGACAGGCCCCTCAGCGTGGGGATTCCACCTCTTTGGGCAGCTAAGAAACAAGTTGCTCTGCACTGGTGTTTTACAGCCTACAGGGAACGAGTCTTACAAAGGCCTGTGAAACGCAGTTTCTTCCCAGCCCTGATGTGGCTGAAGTAGAACTTCTGCTCTGCCGGGTCCTACATGGCGCTAGAGCTGCAAGGCACAAAGTCCTGCCTTGTTTCCACAAGGGTAGACAAGTCCCTCAGGTCCAGCATCCAGCTCTTTCGGCAGCTGAGAAACAACTCGCTCTGCACAGTGCTCTTACAGCCTACCGGGAACATCTCTTCCAAAGGCCTGTGAAAATCAGTTTCTTTGCAAGCCTGATCTGGCTGAAGTAGTTCTACTGGTGTGGGTGTGCTACTTTGCCCTAGAGCGGAAAGGCACAACGTGCAGGCTTCTTTCCAAAGGGCGAGTTGGGCCCCTCAGCATCTTTCTTCCAGCTCTTTGGGAAGCTAAGAAACAACTCTCTCTGCACAGTGCTCTTACAGCCTACCGGGAGCATCTCTTCCAAAGGCCTGTGAAACGCAGTTTCTTTGCAGGCCTGATCTGGCTGAAGTGGGACTTCTGCTCTGGGTGTGCTACTTTGCCCTAGAGCTGAAAGGCACAACGTGCAGGCTTCTTTCCAAAGGGCGAGTTGGGCCCCACAGCATCTTGCTTCCAGCTCTTTGGGAAGCTAAGAAACAACGCGCTCTGCACAGTGCTCTTACAGCCTACCGGGAACATCTCTTACAAAGGCCTGTGAAACGCAGTTTCTTTGCAGGCCTGATCTGGCTGAAGTGGAACTTCTGATCTGGGTGTGCCACATGGCCCTAGAGCTGAAAGGCACAACGTGCACGCTTCTTTCCAAAGGGAGAGTTGGGCCGCAGAGCATCTTGCTTCCAGCTCTTTGGGAAGCTAAGAAACAACTCGCTCTGCATAGGGCTCTTACAGCCTACCGGGAACATGTCTTACAAAGGACTGTGAAACGCATTTTCTTCCCAGCCCTGATCTGGCTGAAGTAGAACTTCTGCTATGCCGTGTGCAACATGGCCCTAGAGGTGCAAGGCACAAAGTCCTGCCTTGTTTCCCCAAAGGGGAGACTAGTACATCAGCGTCCAGCTTCCAGCTCTTGGAGCAGCTAAGAAAAAGCTTGCTGTGCACAGGGCTCTTCCAGCCTACCTGGAACATGTCTTACAAAGGCCTGTGAAACGCAGTTTCTTTGCAGGCATGATCTGGCTGAAGTAGAACTTCTGCTCTGGGTGTGCTACATTGCCCTAGAGCTGAAAGGCACAACGTGGTGTCTCCTTTCCAAAGGCCGAGTTGGGCCCCACAGCATCTTGCTTCCAGCTCTTTGGGAAGCTAAGAAACAACTCGCTCTGCACAGTGCTCTTACAACCTACCGGGAACATCTCTTCCAAAGGCCTGTGAAACGCAGTGTCTTTGCAGGCCTGATCTGGCTGAAGTAGGACTTCTGCTCTGGGTGTGCTACATTGCCCTAGAGCTGAAAGGCACAACGTGCAGTCTCCTTTCCAAAGGGCGATTTGGGCCCCAAAGCATCTTGCTTCCAGCTCTTTGGGAAGGTAAGAACCAACTCGCTCTGCAGACCTCTCTTACAGCCAACCGAGAACATCTCTTCCAAAGGCCTGAGAAATGCAGTTTCTTTGCAGGCCTTATCTCGCTGAGGTAACACTGCTGCTATGCCCTGTCCTACATCGGCCTAGAGTTGCAAGGCTCAAAGTCCTGCCTTGACTCCTCAAGGGCAGACAGGACCCACAGCGTGGGGCTTCCACCTCTTTGGGCAGCTAAGAAACAACTTGCTCTGCACTGGTGTTTTACAGCCTACAGGGAACGAGTCTTACAAAGGCCTGTGAAATGCAGTTTCTTCCCAGCCCTGATGTGGCTGAAGTAGAACTTCTGCTCTGGGTGTCCTACATTGCCCTGGAGCTGAAAGGCACAACCCGCAGTCTTCTTTGCAAAGGGCGAGTTGGACCCCAAAGCATCTTGCTTTCAGCTCTTTGGGAAGCTAAGAAACAACTCGCTCTGACAGTGCTCTTACAGCCTAGGGAGAACATCTCTTACAAAGGCATGTGAACCGCAGTTTCTATGCAGGCCTGATCTGGCTGAAGTAGAACTTCTGCTCTGGGTGTGGTACACTGCCCTAGAGCTGAAAGGCACAACGTGGTGTCTCTTTTCCAAAGGCCGAGTTGGGACCCAAAGCATCTTGCCTCCAGCTCTTTGGGAAGCTAAGAAACAACTCGCTCTGCACAGTGCTCTTACAGCCTACCGGGAACATCTCTTCCAAAGGCCTGTGAAACGCAGTTTCTTGGCAGGCCTGATCTGGCTGAAGTAGGACTTCTGCTCTCGGTGTGCTACTTTGCCCTAGAGCGGAAAGGCACAACGTGCAGGCTTCTTTCCAAAGGGCGAGTTGGGCCCCTCAGCATCTTTCTTCCAGCTCTTTGGGAAGCTAAGAAACAACTCTCTCTGCACAGTGCTCTTACAGCCTACTGGGAGCATCTCTTCCAAAGGCCTGTGAAATGCAGTTTCTTTGCAGGCCTGATCTGGCTGAAGTGGGACTTCTACTCTGGGTGTGCTAC